>NC_134358.1:62230831-62460831 GCF_048569485.1 Anomaloglossus baeobatrachus
ACAGTTGCTTCCTTCTGCTCAGGCAATGTTCCCCAACTCTGAGGACTTTTTATTCCAGCAGGACAATGCGCCATGCCACACAGTTAGATCAATGTGTGGATGAAGCACCACCACATCAGAACACTGTCATGGCCAGCCCAATCTCCAGACCTTTAAAAGAAAATCCACAATAAACCAGCGCTAGATAGGTTTTTACAATTTTATTAATATAATGCTCACCACAAATGAAAAACTTTTTCTATCCTTGTTTCAAGACAGAGTATTTGATTATTATTAAGTCCAAGGACCACATAAAACAAGAACCACATAAAAATACTAATAAAGGAAAATAATGATTATAAAGGTAAAATTCTTTTGTATAACCAACAAGCTCCGAGGTGATACAATATTCACATTGAGTTAATTTAACCAGTTTAATAAATTGCCCCGGCCGGTGGCATATATTTTGTTGAATTAATATTTTTAGACTGATGTATTGAGTGATATACTAAACCACCCGGTTGACTTGCACACTTAGTTTATACAATATACGTCTGCAGCATTAAAAATGCCCCCAACCTTGGGGAAAAGCTCAAACCAAATTAACCACGACACAATGTAAATCAGCAGAGTTTTCTAGCAGAATTAAATCTGCGGTAAATGGACCAGCTTTCCTCCGCCGATTAAGCTGGAACCTGCTGTGTACAGGGCTAATTTGTTAGACTTCCAGAGCGGACACTTTGAGAGCAGTGGCCGCGATTAGTGCTGGCTCTGAGGGAGGTGTATGGTTACCGGACCTCTCTTTACAAAGCCTGTATAACACTTCGCAATGCCGCAATCAGCCGGTCCCGTGCACTCCCAAATGTACTTCCAATAAGGCTGTGCAAAGTCGCTGAAACCACCAAAATGCTGGCTGCAGACAACAATAAGGTCAGCAGTAGTTACTCAACCTTTCCGGCGGGCAGTCCAGACCATATCCAGTGTAAGCTGACTGAGTCCACGCAGGGGGGAGTTGTTTGGCAGAATAGCACCACGCTAGGTTCCGATCCGTTTCCAACCAAGCAATACAGAACCGCTGGAGATACCAGTGTGTGCTGGTTGGAGACACAGAAGGAGTCAGCGGTAATCTCTCACCCTCTCCGGCAGACAATCCGGACCGTGTCCAATAGATGCTGATGGATTCCACACGAGGGAGAGACTACTTAGCGGGTTATCACCTTGAGGAAGGGGGCCGACATACGCCCCCGAAACGCGCGTCGGATCAGGACTCTGTTTTTGCCTACCTCATCTGTGCGGTGATAACCCGCTAAGTAGTCTCTCCCTCGTGTGGAATCCATCAGCATCTATTGGACACGGTCCGGATTGTCTGCCGGAGAGGGTGAGAGATTACCGCTGACTCCTTCTGTGTCTCCAACCAGCACACACTGGTATCTCCAGCGGTTCTGTATTGCTTGGTTGGAAACGGATCGGAACCTAGCGTGGTGCTATTCTGCCAAACAACTCCCCCCTGCGTGGACTCAGTCAGCTTACACTGGATATGGTCTGGACTGCCCGCCGGAAAGGTTGAGTAATTACTGCTGACCTTGTTGTCTGCAGCCAGAATTTTGGTGGTTTCAGCGACTTTGCACAGCCTTATTGGAAGTACATTTGGGAGTGCACGGGACCGGCTGATTGCGGCATTGCGAAGTGTTATACAGGCTTTGTAAAGAGAGGTCCGGTAACCATACACCTCCCTCAGAGCCAGCACTAATCGCGGCCACTGCTCTCAAAGTGTCCGCTCTGGAAGTCTAACAAATTAGCCCTGTACACAGCAGGTTCCAGCTTAATCGGCGGAGGAAAGCTGGTCCATTTACCGCAGATTTAATTCTGCTAGAAAACTCTGCTGATTTACATTGTGTCGTTGTGGTTAATTTGGTTTGAGCTTTTCCCCAAGGTTGGGGGCATTTTTAATGCTGCAGACGTATATTGTATAAACTAAGTGTGCAAGTCAACCGGGTGGTTTAGTATATCACTCAATACATCAGTCTAAAAATATTAATTCAACAAAATATATGCCACCGGCCGGGGCAATTTATTAAACTGGTTAAATTAACTCAATGTGAATATTGTATCACCTCGGAGCTTGTTGGTTATACAAAAGAATTTTACCTTTATAATCATTATTTTCCTTTATTAGTATTTTTATGTGGTTCTTGTTTTATGTGGTCCTTGGACTTAATAATAATCAAATACTCTGTCTTGAAACAAGGATAGAAAAAGTTTTTCATTTGTGGTGAGCATTATATTAATAAAATTGTAAAAACCTATCTAGCGCTGGTTTATTGTGGATTTTCTTTTAAAAATCCTCTATTTAGTTATTAATGGTCTGGTAGAGTGAAGGGGTTCCTCTGTCATTGGAACCAAGCTGCAAGATTAAAAAGGTTTTTTGGTTAAGCGCTGCCAACTGCCTGAGGGCAACTATTTCAATCTCCAGACCTGAACCCCATTGAAAACCTCTGGAATGATATCAAGAGTAAGATGGATAGTCACAAGCCATCAAACAAAGAACTGCTTACATTTTTGCACCAGGAGTGGCATAAGGTCACACAAAAGCAGTGTGAAAGACTGGTGGAAAGCATGCCAAGACGCATGAAAGCTGGGATTAAAAATCATGGTTATTCCACAAAATATTGATTTCTGATCTCCTCCTGAGGTAAAACATTATTAGTATTGTTGTTTCTAAATGATTATAAACTTGTTTTCTTTGCATTATTTGAGATATGAAAGCACTGCATTTTTTGTTATTTTGACCATTTTTCATTTTCAGAAAATAAATACAAAATGTATTGCTTGGAAATTCGGGGACATGTCAGTTTATAGAATAAAAGAGCAATTTACATTTTACTCAAAAATATACCTACAAAAGATAAAAATCAGAAAAACTGAATTTTCCAGTGGTCTCAATTTTTGCCAGAGCTGTATATAATAGAAGTTCGCAAATTATCTTAAAATAGAAATGGCACAAAAATTATCCAAATAAATAAATTGCCCAAATGGACTGAATTTCCACTTTTGTGCCAAGTGAACTACAGGACTAAATGGATCAGGGTCAGGGGACAAGGTAATAAAGGGAGCTGATATGTTCCCTAGACAATGCCCTTCCATTTGCATTCCCGCTAGCCCGAGGAAAACCTAGGGAGCCGTGTGTTCAAAAATCACTGCTAACGCGGATGAATTTTGGATGTTTTGTCTTCTGCCCATCTTCCAAATTCATCAGGATTAGAGGCAATTTTTGAGCACAGGTCTCTAGTGTTACGGCAAGTAGGGGTGCCAATCTCCGAGGGTATGTAGGGCTACTGACAGGGCATTATCTAGGGAAAGTATCGGGTCACTTTATCTCTGTCCCCGATCTGTCTAGTCCTGTACTTCATATGGCACAAAAGTGAAATTGAAATCGAACTATGAATACACTGGCAATTCACTAGTTAAAACGGAGCAGCTGGTAGAAGCCTGACTGTTCTTTCTTACGGCAGGCCGCGCACAAAGGATAAAAGCGGAAATACCGCACAAACAAATGAATAGATCCAAATTTAGAGTTGGATACAAACATACATAAATGTATATAAATGAAGGTATGAATATGAATACTTTGCTTCAAAGCAGATCAGTGGTGGTGCAGCAGAACCTTAGAACGTGGCGCTTGTATACATAAAAACCCAAGCATGAGGTAGTGGCCTTATATGTGCAAGAACTAGCTAGGGGTCCCGATTATCCTCCATGGTAGTTCACTACAGCAGTCTGTGTCCTGATTTCATTAGTCTGTTTGACTGTAGATATTGCAAGGCAGCAGTGGCGGAGGGGCACAGGGCTCCCCAGCCGGTAGCTTCGCAGCCAACCACAAAGAAGCGCCCTTGGCGGCGTGTGGCGTCACACAAAGACACCACTGGTATACCCTGAGGAAGAACTATAGGTCCATCAAAACTCTTATTTTTTTGGTAGCCAAAAAGGGTGCCATAGCTACCACCATTGTGTGACACCACACGCCGCCAAGTGCCTTCCTTTAAGGCTGCCAGGGAAGCTACCGGCCGGGGCACCCTGTGCAACTCCGCTTCTCAATAACTACAGTCAAATGGACCAATGAAATTGGGACCTAGACTTTTGGAGTGAAGTACCATGGACGATAAGGACCCCCAGTTAACTCCTGCACATGTAAGTCCACCACCTACCTCATGGGCAGATTTTTATATGTACATGCTCCACAGTGATTGTAAATGACAGTGAAGATTTTTACTATCACTGATGGCAGCACAGAAGAGGTGGGCATGGGGAGCAGGGCATATTCAGTTTGGATTTATATATGCTTAACTAGCCGATGCACGACAATTCTCTGGGACTTACAGCAAAATTACAGGAGAAGGTAGAGCAATAAAAGTTACTGATCCTGAAAGTGCAGCCCAAACCCTATCCCAGCATACCATTAGTTTTGTAGTAGAAAATCACCTGACAGATTCCCTTTAAAGTGTTTGTTGTCATCCCAATATAGAAACAATATAGGTCAGATAATCCAGTTTTATATCACCAGAAACTACAGTACAGATCAAAAGTTTGGACACACCTCATCTCTAGAACAACTGTTAAGACTTAAGAGGAGACTTTGTGCAGCAGGCCTTCATGATAAAATAGCTGCTAGAAAACCACTGCTAAGGACAGGCAACAAACAGAAGAGACTTATTTGGGCTAAAGAACACAAGGAATGGACATTAGACCAGTGGAAATCTGTGCTTTGGCCTGATGAGTCCAAATTTGAGATCTTTGGATTCAACCGTGTCTTTGTAGAAAAGGTGAACGGATGGACTCTACATGGCTGGTTCCCATCGTGAAGCATGGAGGAGGAGGTGTGATGGTGTGGGGGGGGCTTTGCTGGTGACACTGTTGGGGATTTATTTAAAATTGGAGGCATACAGAACCAGCATGGCTACCACAGCATTTTGCAGCGGTATGCTATTCCATCTGGTTTGCGTTTAGTTGGACCATCATTTATTTTTCAACAGGACAATGGCCCCAAACACACCTCCAGACTGTGTAAGGGCTATTTGACTAAGAAGGAGAGTGATGGGGTGCAAAGCCAGGTGACCTGGCCTCCACAGTCACCAGACCTGAACCCAATCGAGATGGTTTGGGGTGAGCTGGACCGCAGAGTGAAGGCAAAAGGGCCAGCAAGTGCTAAGCATCTCTGGGAACTCCTTCAAGACTGTTGGAAGACCATTTCCGGTGACTACCTCTTGAAGCTCATCAATAAAATGCCAAGAGTGTGCAAAGCAGTAATCAAAGCAAAAGGTGGCTTCTGTGAAGAACCTAGAATATAAGACATATTTTCAGTTGTTTCACACTCTTTTGTTAAGTATTTCATTCCACGTGTTAATTCATAGTTTTGATGCCTTCAATGTGAATCTACAATTTTTAGAGTCATGAAAATAAAGAAAACTCTTTGAATGAGAAGGGGTGTCCAAACTTTTGGTCTGTACTGTATATCACCTCTTCACTTCCACATCTGGAGGCACGCACGACCAGCAGGTATCTGTAGACCTGACATCACCAGATGTGGAAGTGAGCAGCATAACCACCTAATAATTTTCCCTGTTGTAGCTTTTCATATAAACTGGACAATTACTGTTCGGTTTCCCTACAGATCTGATCACTGAGGAAAAAAAAAAAACAACAAGACACCTCATACTGGGGTTATTCTAGAAGGAGACTCCTCTATAACAAGCATATGCTCTATTAGTACATGTGGACAGGGATGTCCTATTGCAACTTTCCCTTTAAAAACCTGTCACCATTTTTTTACCCATTAAACTAACTAGTGTCCCCTTCTGCAGCTCCTGGGCTGCTTTCTATGAAGGTGCACCTTGGCCCTGACTCCCCTTCCAGACCCCAAATATAACTTTATAAAATCTGACGGCCACGTATGCTAATTACCTGATCTAGTCAGATGGGCGTCCTCTTTTTCACGAGTCACTGCGTCATCCTTGTATCCGACCATAATCCCGCGCCTGTGCATTTAGCCCACCGGCGTGCACGAGGGCAGCTAGGTTTTCTGCTCTGCCTGCGATATGGCAGAGCGAACTGCGCCTGCATGAGCGGACATGACTCTGTACAAACATGAGATTTGTACGAGAGCAACGTGACGGGCGGAGGCGAGCGGCCAATCTGTGCGGGGGGGCGGGGCCATGGCGAGCCCAGCGGCCAATCAGCTTTGTGTCACCGTAAGGACACAATTTTGGAGACAGACAGACAGACAGAGGCAATTATATATATATATATATATATATATATATATATATATATATATATATATATATATATATATATATATATATATATATATATATATATATATATATATATATATAGAATAGAAGGTGGCCCGATTCTACGCATCGGGTATTCTAGAATTTACGTATTGTGTAGTTCATGTATGATTTTTGAGATATATATATATATATATATAGAGATGTTGTTGTGTGTAGTTACCAAGTGTTTGTGTAGGGCGCTGTACATGTTCTGGGTGTTGTCTGGGTGTGGCGGGGGGTGAGAGCGGTGTTGTATGTGTGTTGCGTTGTTTGTGGAGCGCTGTGTCTGTCGCGTTGTGTGTGTGTTGCGCGGTTTGTGTGGGTGTGGTGTGTTTTGGGGGGGAGGTATGTTTTGTGCAATGTGTGTGTTGTGCGGTATGTGCGTATATTTATGTATGCCGCGGTGTTTGTGTGTTGTCTGTGTGTGTGGGTGTCTGTGTATGGCGGTGTTTGTGGTTCCCAGTGTGTGTGTGTGTGTGTGTGTGTGTGTGTGTTGGGGGGAGGTGTGCACCTCCCATCGTGCTACATCCCCCATGCTGCGCACCCCCCATCGTGCTACATCCCCCATGCTGTGCACCCCATCGTGCTCCATCCCCCATGCTGCACACTCCCCATCGTGCTACATCCCCCATGCTGCGCACCCCCCATCGTGCTCCATCCCCCATGCTGCGCACCCCCCATCGTGCTCCATCCCCCATGCTGTGCACCCCATCGTGCTCCATCCCCCATGCTGCGCACCCCCCATGCTGCGCATCCCCCATGCTGCGCACCCCATCGTGCTCCATCCCCCATGCTATAATAGTTCTCCTATTATACTCAAAGAGGAGTATAATAGGAGGACTATATTAGGAGGAGTAGTCCTGGGGGGAGAGGAGTATAATGCCGGCTCCCTGCACATGTGTACCGGGATCCGATGTACGCTGGTAACTATGATACACATCGGGTAACTAAGGGACCTTAGTTACCCGATGTGTATAATGGTTACCAGCGTTCACCGGCTCCGTCACGATCCCAGCATCGCAAGGTTATGTCTGGCGATGCGTGCGGAGGGACGAGGCGAGCGGGCAATCCATGCGGAGGGCGGGGCCAGGCCGAGGCTAGCGACCAATCCGTGGGGGGGGCGGAGGCGAGCGGCCAATCTGTGCGGGGGAGCGGGGCCATGGCGAGCCCAGCGGCCAATCAGCTTTGTGTCACCGTAAGGACACAATTTTGGAGCAAGACAGACAGACAGAGACTAAGGCAATTATATATATAGATTCTAACATGCTGTATATAAAAGAGCCCAGGCCGGGGGTATAACAAACACTTTATAATACTTACCTAACGGTCGCTCTGCAGTGGAATAGGGCCTAATGGGATTCTCCGTTGTCCGGTGTCGGAGCTGCCTCTTTCGGCCATCTTTGTTCTTCTCTAGTTGTGATGCATGACGGGTACGACGTCATCCACACTCGCTGCCATTCAGGCCCTGAGCAGGGCAGATCAAAGTATTGTAGTGCGCCTGCGCAGGACCGGCGAGTGTGTATGACGTAGCCATGCCATGCACCCAGGCTTCAGAAAGAGGACGAAGATGGCCGAAAGGGGAGGCGCCTGCATCAGACAACGGAGACGCCTATTAGGGCCTATTCCACCGCAGAGCGACTGTTAGGTGAGTATTATAAAGTGTTTTTTATGTTATACCCCCGGCCTGGGCTCTTATATACAGCATGTTAGAATGCTGTATATAAGAGCCTGGTGGTGGTGGCCGCAGCTTATAATCCTGAAGACGTGTTCCTTCCAGTAATACAGGGTGGATGTCAGTTCTGTGTATGCAGGGAGCTGCTGGCTTCACTAGCTCTCCGGTATCAGCACAGCTTCACTCCTGTACCAATTTTCTCTTAAAAGCCAGGAAGAGGGAGGAAGGAGGAAAAAAAAAAAAAAACCCTTAAAATGTATTCATTCCGTGTCCCAAAAATTGGAATAAGACTCTGTTCACATTTCTCCTATGCTTGACGCTGAGAACTCATCTTAGAGTTTCCACCGAAACCTCAGAAAAACAAGATTCTGACTAAAACATGCCCTGTAATGAGGCCGATGGAGTCACTTTGGACTCCTTCCTTACCTTTAGGCGTGGGATGGACCACATTTTAATACACCTCTAAAAAGACGACCAGAACAGAGGCCAGACAGTCCAAAGTGGCTCCATCTGCCTCATAATGAATGGATCCATTGTGGGTTCCATCTAAATCAAATTGTGGGGTTAATTTTCCCCTCTTGCCCTACGTGAAGATGAAAAATATGAGGCTAAAAAACATTTTAGTGGTAAAAATGAAAATTTTTCTTTCCTATCTTGACAGCCCAATCTTGTGATATTCTGTGGGGTCAGCATGCTTATCGCACCTCTAGATAAATTCATGGAGGTCTATACATTGTTAAATGGGGTCACATTTGGAGAGGGTGTGGTCTTGATGAGAAGACATGGCGCCTGTCATTCATCCCTTCCCTTCTGATCTTTCCAATTTGCCCTAACAGTATATTCCGACCACGTATCTGCATGGTCAGGAGATATCCAAAGACATACAGATAGGGACTCTAGATTGGCAACACTGTCCCCATTGGGGCTCACAATGTATGTAAAGCGCTGTGGAATTAATAGCGCTAGATAAATGAATAAAATTATTATTATTATTATTGTTATATTGTACAAAAATAATTGTTTCCTTCATGCTCTGGCTGCCTTGACAAGCGGTAAAATCATCAATATGACGGACCAGTGGGAGCCGGTGAACTTACACAGCAGCAATGGTTCTTTTTTTGAATCCTGCTGTGAGTAAAAGAGCTGCATTTATATAGTTAAACAGCAGCGATCAGAGCTAGCACCAGTCACTGGTCTCATAAGAAGATGCCGGGTGTGTATCACAGCCAGCGCCTGCCAGGTATGATGCGGGCTCAGCTCCTCAGTCCTCTCCATACACCAGCCCCCGACATGTCGACAAGGGATTCCTAGAAAACTACCACAAGAAATGTCTTCATCAAGTACTGCGAAACGCGCATGTGAGTGCACTTAGTAAAAACAAATATGGCGTGTCACCCAGCTTTCTTTGGCTCCTGAATGGCATTCTCCACCTATACCCCATTTTTCACATAAGGGTAACATGGACAAGTCTTGGAAATGTCCTCTAGAACCAGTGAACATACAAATTATGCTCATCTTTCAGCTATTCACCGAGGCTGAACACCCACAGGGCTACACCGATATCACCGGCCGCGGTGTGAGCAGGATTACGTCAGGAAAAGGTTTAAGCTTTTGCTTAATGCACCACTCCAGCAGTTTTTTTTTTTTTATTTCACTGCTGGAGTGGTGCTTTAAATCTAATCCCCCTTCCCCCATGTTGCCGGTCTTCAATTGTTTTCAGCATTGCTCCATTCAGTCTTCAGCGACTTTTGACCTGCTCGCAGCTCCAGTGTTTCATGGAGGCGCTGGAGGTCAGAACTCAATACAGGTCTATGAGAGCCTCATTCGGGCTCTCATAGACTTGTATGGAGCACTTGTGACAGTTTCTGACTTACGATTACTCAGAAGTTATGGGCACAAGATGGCACCGCAGGACCGGAGTTGAAAAAGTATGAAGTCGGCGGAGGGCGAGTAGAACACCGGGGACAATGACTAAAGGCCGCTTTACACACAACGATATCGCTAGCGATGCGACACGCCCAGATCGTTGCTACAATTTGCAGAGATTGCTCATAGGTCATTTTGTAGCGGTCACACGTACCCATCTCACAAACGACGCTACATCGTTCAGCGATATATTGTTTGACCGAGGCGGTCGTGTGGACACAGTCACACAGCATTCCTCCCAACGATTCCGGCAACGACAGAGGCATATAAATGGCCATAGCTTACACCCGGGCGTGTGATTGCCTCGCCCTCTCCACGCCCCAACTTCCATACTGTCAGAATCTCCTCCGGTCTTCTGTTACGTGATTGGTTGTCTGTGAAATAAAAGGTTGCATTTGTAGCTGCCCCGTGTGACGCAACCACGGGTGCCGCACGCGTGATCTGTTTTGTGTGTGTGGCATCCTTTACGCCTGTCTCCAAGGTAGGTTTTTGGTTGTTGTTTTTTTTTTAAAGTTTTTTTTTTTTTTTAATCTTATTGTATTTTTGTAAGTTTTGTCATTAATTTCAGGGCTGTCATATGCACCATTTGTCATGCTATACTATGCCATTTTCCTGTTTGTTTTTTAAGTTTATGTTTACTGCATGCTTTTGTCCCTTTGATTTTTTTTTTTTTATAAATTTAAAAAAAAACCCAAAAAACATGCGGCCAACATGTGCTTACAGGTGTATGAACATGTGAACAATGCAGGATAGGGCTCAGTGGTTTTTAACTCCGGAAGTATGCACAAAAACAAGGTCTGAAATTAATTTTAAAACAAATATGAACCTACAAAAAAAGATGCAATCAACTGGGACAACAGGTAGTAGCAGAAAATGAAATAACGCACACGTCACAGCAGAGCTCTGTAATGAAACGCACGCAGGACCGCGGGCAGCCGCAAAGGACGCAATGAGACTTTGTGTCCACCTTATCAACCATGGCTGCCAAATCAGAACGCAGTAGGTACCACCAATGAGAGCGGAGGAGGCGTGGAGCATTGCTAGTAACGACACGCCTGTGTCGCTGATGACGGATGCACTAATGATGTTGTTCGTCGTTGCCAGGGTGTCAAACGTATCAATATGTCTGCTGCGTTCCAAACGACGAACAATATTTTGAAACTGAACGACGTGTCAACGATCAACGATTTTCGCTATTTTTAAGATCGTTCGGAGTCGCTTGTAGGTGTCACACGCAAAGACGTCGCTAACGACGACGGAAGTGCATCACGAAAACAGTGACCCCGACGACATATCGTCAGATAAATCGTAGCGTCTAACGGGGCCTTTAGATTTAAGGCACCGTCCAGTGGTGGAAAGAAAAAAAAAAATTAAAATATTAATAAAAAAAAAAAGTTTAGTTTTTTGGAAATTTAGGCTTTATACCTTAAGTGTTTTATACAGTAACAGATTGTGGGCAGAGGTTACCTGCATATTAATCTCTTGAAGAAGGCGAGGATGGAAGCGAAGCAAGTGCAAATCTTAAATAGGCGAAACTGTGTGACGGCCATCCCGAGCGCTGATCACCTGCAAGGCAAAAACACACAGGGTCACATCACATTCTAGGCAGCCGCTGTACAGTGCTCATCTGTTCTGTTAGGATTAGGGTCCACTATATCAAGTGCGAGTGATTTAAAATTAATGAACACTTTAATATTTGGCTGTTAGGCATCACAAGCCGGGGAAGGCTACTGGATAGGAAATACAATGTTACATGATGGCCATCCAGATGAGGGCCAGAACTGAAGCCGCTACAGAGATCGGGGCCACAGAGGGCGCTGCACTCCATGACAGGTACACGGACAGGGCTGTCGGCAGGAAAACCCCTTTTAGGGCTCATTCAGATGAGTGTCTAATGCAGACACATACCGCCTGAGTGATGATTGTACAGCACACCGGGCAATGTAATTCACTAGGGCAGATGACAGACTTAAGCGGGCTTTACACGCTAAGACATCGCTAGTGATATCGAGCGTGTAAGCACCCGCCCCCGTCGTGTGTGCGATATCGTGTGATCGCTGCCGCAGCAAACATTATCGCTATGGCAGCATCACACACACTTGCCTTGTCGTCGTCGCTGTGACCGCCGAACAATCCCTCCTTCAAGGGGGAGGGACGTTTGGCATCACAGCGACGTCACCAAGCGGCCGGCCAATCAAAGCGAAGGGGCGGAGATGAGCGGGACGTAACATCCCGCACACCTCCTTCCTTCCGCATTGCGGCCGGCGGCAGGTAAGGAGACGTTCCTCGCTCCTGCGGTGTCACACAAAGCGATGTATGCTGCCGCAGGAACGAGGAACAACATTGATAATCAACCATTAACGATTTTTGGTTTTGGGACGACCTCTCCATGGTGAACGATTTTCACCATTTTTGAGGTCGCTTAAGGTTGCTGGTAAGTGTCACACGCTAACTAACAACGTGACCCCGACGATAAAACATTAACGATATCGTAGCGTGTAAAGCCCCCTTAAGTCCGTGGTGGTGGGGGAATAGCAGCAGGAACAATTCACATGTATTATTACCGCGTTTTGGTGCGTTTAGGGCTGCGTTTTGCTGCATGTTTGATCTCTGCATTTTTCCAATGCATTGCACGGGGGGAAAACGCAGGAAAGAATTCACATGTCCATTTTTTTTTTTTAAAGCTGAAAAACACAGCTTAAAAAAAATAAAAATAAAAGTTGTGTGCGGACAGCAAAAATGAAAACTCAGACTTTGCTGGGGAAGCAAAGTCATGCAATTTTGAGCCCAAAAACGCACCCGAAACACGCACTGCGCACATGGCCTCACAGGCTACAGGAAGGTGCAGCTTCACCACATGCAGGTCTTGCTGCTCATCTTGGAAAACCTGCGTCACCAGTGAAAGAATGGACCCCAAAGTACGAGACGTTCACTGGCGTTGCCGCCTACGTCACAACGAGCGCCGCAATATCTCGCCGGTCATCTACTGGGAAAAATGTTCTGTAATGAGCAGTCGGGTATGTGCACACCTCGTCATTCACATTGAGATGAACCTGCTGACATTTTCAAGCAGAAGATGCAAGAAACTAGTGTTATTTTCTTACCTGAACCATCTTCTGTTTTTTGGGTGGTTTCCTGAGCGTTTGTCTAACCGTTTTGGCATTTTTTTGTTATTCAGTCCATTGTATAATGAGGAAGCTGATAACATTTTTTTAAATAAGCAACACTATGTCAAAATACTACAAAAGATGTTCAGGCGTTTCACGAGCTTTCCCATTGACTTGTATTGTCAAGTACAGAACATCTTCAGAGCAGAAAGTCCCAGAAGAACGGACAAGTCCTCTCTCAACTACTTGGGAGTTTCCAGAAAGATAATTAAGTAAAAAGCCATAAAAAAAAAAAAAAAAAAAAAAAAAAAAAAAAAAAGCCTGAACATGTGCAGGGGGAGCCGTGTTTACATGGGACTGCGAATGCTCAGTCTTTGGAGCGTTTTCTGGTAGGTTTTACAAGTTGATTCTGGCCAAGAAAAGACGTATTGACAATCTTAGATCTCCAAGCTAACAGCACAGCCTAAAGGCCGCTTTACACACGATATCGTTAGTGATGCGACGCGCCCAGATTGTTGCTATGATTTGCCGAAATCGCTCATAGGTCGTTTTGTAGCGGTCACACCTACCCATCTCACAAACGACGCTACATCGTTCAGCGATATATTGTTTGACAAAGGCAGACGTGTGGACACCGTCACACAGGATTCCTCCCAACAATTCCGGCAATGACAGAGGCGTATAATTGTCCATAGCATACACCCTGGCGTGTGATTGCCTCGCCCTCTCCACGCCCCAACTTCCATACTGTCAGAATCTCCTCCGGTCTTCTGTTACGCGATTGGTTGTCTGTGAAATAAAAGGTTGCATTTGCAGCTGCCCCATGTGACGCAACCACCGGTGCCGCACGCGTGATCTGTTTTGTGTATGTGGCATCCTTTACGCCTGTCGTCTCCAAGGTTTGGGTTTTTTTTATTTTTTTAACTTTTTTTAAAAATAAAATAAAAAAAATGTGGCCAACATGTGCTTACGGGTGTATGAACATGTGAACAATGCAGGATAGGGATCAGTGTTTTTTTAACTCCGGAAGTATGCACAAAAACAAGGTCTATAATTCATTTTAAAAAAAATATCAAACTAACCAAAAGATGCAATCAAGCAGGACAAAAGATAGTAGCCGAAAATGAAATAACGCACACGTCACAGCAGAGCTCTGTAATGAAACGCACACAGGACCGCGGGCAGCCACAAAGGACGTCAATGAGACTTTGTGTCCGCCTTATCAACCATGCCTGCCAAATCAAAAAGCAGTAGGTACCACCAATCAGAGCGGAGGAGGCGTGGAGCATTGCTCGTAACGACACGCCCGCGTCGCTGATGACGGATGCACTAACGATGTTGTTCGTCGTTGGCAGGGTGTCAAACATAGCAATATGTCTGCTGCGTTCCAAACGACAAACAATATTTTGAAACTGAACGACGTGTCAACGATCAACGCTATTTTTAAGATCGTTCGGAGTCCCTCGTAGGTGTCACACGCAACGACATCGCTGATGACGACAGAAGTGTGTCACGAAAACCGTGACCTCGACGACATATCGTCAGATAAATCGTAGCGTGTAACGGGGCCTTTAGACCTCTTTCACATGGACGTGCAAAAAAAACTCCACACGTTTTGAAAGGTCCGTGGTGTGTGCGTTCAGCATGTGCAGTCAGTGTGCTCTCCCCGTGTGACGTCCAGATAGCACACTGACAGCATGAACTTATATATTTACCTGTCCCCAGCGCTGCTGCTGCTTCCAGATCCGCGGTGCAGTGAATATTCATGAACATAATGAGTAGGCGTTGGAAGCAAATTACAGCAGCACTGAAGACAGCAGTGCTGGAGACAGGTGAGTGAGGAAAATCATTTTATTTCATAGGCACGTTTTGTCCGGTACGTGTCACACTGATGTCGCGCAGCTCACATTAGCGTATAGTCCACGTGACACCTGTGCTGCAGGAGGAAAAACAGACTTGTCTTCGTGTGGAACACACCGACACGCGTGTTGCGCCACATGTATGCTCCACACAGTCCATGTGAAAACACCGACGTATGTGCAGACCTATTGATTTTAATGGGACTACATGTGTCAGTGTCTCCAGTACGTGTGAAAATGGACGTCAGAACAAGTACCGGAAACACGGATGTGTGAAGGAGGCCTTAGGCTATTTGCACACGCTGTGATTTTTGCTGTGTTTTTGGCTGCAGTTTTGTTGTCAGAACTTTCTGACATTTGACTTCCCAGCAAAGTCTATGAGAAGCCATATTTGCTGCGCACATTACAGTTTGTCAGCGTTTTATTTGTCAAAAGTTTGTGACAAAAAAAAAAAATAAATGCAGCATGTTCATTCTTCCTGCGTTTTTTTTCAACATTTGTCACAAAAACGCATGTTATGAAAAACACACCTACAATTACAAGCGTTTTTTGTGGGATTTCCAGGCTCTCTCTGACAAGGTGCAGTTTTGGCTGCAGTTTGTGAACACAAAAAGATGCAATGTGTGCACGTCACACGCACTTACCTGCTGTGCGACCTCGCTGTGGGCGGCGAACATCCTCTTCCTGAAGGGAAAGGGACGTTCGGCGTCACAGCGACGTCACACAGCCGCCGGCCAATAAAAGCGGAGTGGCGGAGATGAGCGGGACGTAAACATCCCACCCACCTGCTTCTGCATAGCCGGCTGGTGCCGCGGGACGGAGGTAAGCTGCTGTTCATCGTTCCCGGGGTGTCACACGGAGCGGCGTGTGCTACCCCGGGAACAAAGAGCAACCGGCGCCATTTTAATTAAACGAGATTATGAAACCGAGCGACGAGTACACGACTCACGATTTGTGAGTGATACTGTGTCGCTCGGAGGTGTCACACAGCCCAATGTCGCAAGCGATGCCGGATGTGCGTCACAAAAACCGTGACCCCGACGATCTATCGCACGATAGATCATCTCGTGTAAAGCAACCTTTAGGCTGGTTTCATGTCCAGATTTCAAGGTCTGTGATTGGGCCAATATCCAGATTGACCACAGCATCCTGACCTGAACTCCAGTGCAATTACTCCCAAAATTACCATCTATTTAAGGACAGATTCAGTCTGTGAACAGAGTCCCCTTTCATTGTCATCCCCAAGGACCCTCATTTATGGGGCATTTGTCCGTCCCCCGCACACATTGGCATCACAAACCTTTTGTAGCAAAGTGAACAAAACCCATTTTCTGTTCCTTGGACACCAGATCTCATAGATCAGGGTAATATAATATCTGCTCATCAAAGGGTGCGCCCTGTGCAGCATTGCGGTAACCCCCCACTCACACACACAAGCCTTGTCTCCAGTGGGTGCCCCCCCGGCCTGGACACTAACAATACCTGTCCTGTTCCTTTATCCTATGGTCAAGACATACTCTACTAACTGCAGCCTCTCGGGAAATGACGTGTGGAACCCACCTGTGAGCGCCGGCTCCTTTATGCCTCATTCAAAGGTCTGAGCAGAAGATTACCCTCCTCTGTGGTCACTGGGGACAGAAGATAAACATCCGTTATAGGAAGAAATACACAGGGGCTGGGAGGAAAGACATCACAAGCACAATCACTGTCCGAGGCGGACACTGCAATGTGGAACATTCCTTTAATTCCCTATGGCGTGTGATCTGCATGGAGGGCGCACAGCACCCCATCCTAACATTACGATGCTCCTGAAAACAGAACATGAAAAATACTGAAAGATGGCGCTTAAACATACATTTCACAAAAAAAAAAAAAAAAAAAGAAATGGGAAAAAAAAAAAAGGTCAAATTTTGCAGCAGAGATCTAAGAGCGGGAACTTTGGTTTGCTGCAGAGGGGCGAGGGGTCTCCAAACGCACACGTAGAGAATCCGATAACTATTATCTCCCATTTATGTGCGGCTAAATGTTAATATGAGATCTTAAAATCTTTAATTAGCTGGAGCCAAAGTATTCTGCCCCGAAAACCTGTGCTGCTTGGCAAATATGGTAAAGCATTACTGCTATAGGGATACTATGAACAATGAAAAATACATTTAGCTATCTGGAAGAAATGAAATGCATGAAGAATGGTATTGCAAAACTGCTATGCATATTTGAAAGCAATAGAAATGTTTAGGAAATGTATTGATCAATGCAAATGAGCCTGACACCAACGACAAGGTTAGGTTCCTGAACAATTAGAGATTACCTTGTCGTGGGTTTTCAGGCTCATTTGCATTGATCAATACATTTGCTAAACATTTCTATTGCTTTCAAATATGCATAGCAGTTTTGCAATACCATTCTTCATGTATTTCATTTCTTCCAGATAGCTAAATGTATTTTTCATTGTTCATAGTATCCCTATAGCAGTAATGCTTTACCGCTTCTCATGTTTTTATAGTGGTTAGTGTGCAGCTTATTTTCTGTGAGCACACCGGCATTAAGCACACCTAGTGGATTTGTTTTTTTCTCAGTCCAGTTTTTAAAGTAGGGAAAAAATTTGCCCCCTGTCCAGATCTCCTGCACGGCCCCTGCCCCACTCTGCAGTCACCCAGCTTTCCAGCGTCCTGCACGGCCCCTGCCACACTCTGCAGTCACCCAGCTTTCCAGCGTCCTGCACAGCCCCTGCCCCACTCTGCAGTCACCCAGCTTTCCAGCGTCCTGCACGGCCCCTGCCCCACTCTGCAGTCACCCAGCTTTCCAGCGTCCTGCACGGCCCCTGCCCCACTCTGCAGTCACTCAGCTCTCCAGCGTCCTGCACGTCCTCTGCCCCGCAGTCCCCCAGCTCTCCAGCCCCCTGCACGTCCTCTGCCCCGCAGTCCCCCAGCTCTCCAGCCCCCTGCACGTCCTCTGCCCCGCAGTGCCCCAGCTCTCCAGCCCCCTGCACGTCCTCTGCCCCGCAGTCACCCAGCTCTCCCGCCCCCTGCACGTCCTCTGCCCCGCAGTCCCCCAGCTCTCCAGCCCCCTGCACGTCCTCTGCCCCGCAGTCCCCCAGCTCTCCAGCCCCCTGCAGGTCCTCTGCCCCGCAGTCCCCCAGCTCTCCAGCTCCCTGGACGTCCTCTGCCCCGCAGTCCCCCAGCTCTCCAGCTCCCTGGACGTCCTCTGCCCCGCAGTCACCCAGCTCTCCAGCGCCCTGCATGTCCTCTGCCCCGCAGTCCCCCAGCTCTCCAGCGCCCTGCATGTCCTCTGCCCCGCAGTCCCCCAGCTCTCCAGCCCCCTGCACGTCCTCTGCCCCGCAGTCCCCCAGCTCTCCAGCGTCCTGCACGTCCTCTGCCCCGCAGTCCCCCAGCTCTCCAGCGTCCTGCACGTCCTCTGCCCCGCAGTCCCCCAGCTCTCCAGCCCCCTGCACGTCCTCTGCCCCGCAGTCACCCAGCTCTCCAGCGTCCTGCACGTCCTCTGCCCCGCAGTCCCCCAGCTCTCCAGCCCCCTGCACGTCCTCTGCCCCGCAGTCCCCCAGCTCTCCAGCCCCCTGCACGTCCTCTGCCCCGCAGTCCCCCAGCTCTCCAGCCCCCTGCATGTCCTCTGCCCCGCAGTCCCCCAGCTCTCCAGCCCCCTGCACGTCCTCTGCCCCGCAGTCACCCAGCTCTCCAGCCCTCTGCACGTTCCTCTGCCCCGCAGTCACCCAGCTCTCCAGCCCCCTGCACGTCCTCTGCCCCGCAGTCCCCCAGCTCTCCAGCCCCCTGCACGTCCTCTGCCCCGCAGTCCCCCAGCTCTCCAGCCCCCTGCACGTCCTCTGCCCCGCAGTCCCCCAGCTCTCCAGCGTCCTGCACGTCCTCTGCCCCGCAGTCCCCCAGCTCTCCAGCCCCCTGCACGTCCTCTGCCCCGCAGTCACCCAGCTCCCTGGACGTCCTCTGCCCCGCAGTCACCCAGCTCCCTGGACGTCTTCTGCCCCGCAGTCACCCAGCTCTCCAGCCCCCTGCACGTCCTCTACCCCGCAGTCACCCAGCTCTCCAGCCCACTGCCCGTCCTCTGCCCCGCAGTCACCCAGCTCTCCAGCCCCCTGCACGTCCTCTGCCCCGCAGTCCCCCAGCTCTCCAGCCCCCTGCACGTCCTCTGCCCCGCAGTCCCCCAGCTCTCCAGCGTCCTGCACGTCCTCTGCCCCGCAGTCCCCCAGCTCTCCAGCCCCCTGCACGTCCTCTGCCCCGCAGTCACCCAGCTCCCTGGACGTCTTCTGCCCCGCAGTCACCCAGCTCTCCAGCCCCCTGCACGTCCTCTACCCCGCAGTCACCCAGCTCTCCAGCCCCCTGCCCGTCCTCTGCCCCGCAGTCACCCAGCTCTCCAGACCCCTGCACGTCCTCTGCCCCGCAGTCACCCAGCTCTCCAGCCCCCTGCACATCCTCTGCCCCGCAGTCACCCAGCTCTCCAGCACCCTGCACGTCCTCTGCCCCGCAGTCACCCAGCTCTCCAGCCCCCTGCACGTCCTCTGCCCCGCAGTCACCCAGCTCTCCAGCCCCCTGCACGTCCCCTGCCCCGCAGTCACCCAGCTCTCCAGCCCCCTGCACGTCCCCTGCCCCGCAGTCACCCAGCTCTACAGCCCCCTGCACGTCCCCTGCCCCGCAGTCACCCAGCTCTCCAGCCCCCTGCACGTCCCCTGCCCTGCAGTCACCCAGCTCCCTGCACGTCCTCTGCCCTGCAGTCACCCAGCTCTCCAGCCCCCTGCACGTCCTCTGCCCTGCAGTCACCCAGCTCTCCAGCCCCCTGCACGTCCTCTGCCCCGCAGTCACCCAGCTCTCCAGCCCCCTGCACGTCCTCTGCCCCGCAGTCCCCCAGCTCTCCAGCCCCCTGCACGTCCTCTGCCCCGCAGTGCCCCAGCTCTCCAGCCCCCTGCACGTCCTCTGCCCCGCAGAGCCCCAGCTCTCCAGCCCCCTGCACGTCCTCTGCCCCGCAGTCACCCAGCTCTACAGCCCCCTGCACGTCCCCTGCCCCGCAGTCACCCAGCTCTACAGCCCCCTGCACGTCCCCTGCCCCGCAGTCACCCAGCTCTACAGCCCCCTGCACGTCCCCTGCCCCGCAGTCACCCAGCTCTACAGCCCCCTGCACGTCCCCTGCCCTGCAGTCACCCAGCTCCCTGCACGTCCTCTGCCCCGCAGTCCCCCAGCTCTCCAGCCCCCTGCACGTCCTCTGCCCCGCAGTCCCCCAGCTCTCCAGCCCCCTGCACGTCCCCTGCCCCGCAGTCCCCCAGCTCTCCAGCCCCCTGCACGTCCCCTGCCCCGCAGTCACCCAGCTCCCTGGACGTCCTCTGCCTCGCAGTCACCCAGCTGCCCGGACGTCCTCTGCCCCGCAGTCACCCAGCTCCCTGGACGTCCTCTGCCCCGCAGTCACCCAGCTCTCCAGCTCCCTGCACGTCCTCTGCCCCGCAGTCACCCAGCTCTCCAGCTCCCTGCACGTCCTCTGCCCCGCAGTCACCCAGCTCTCCAGCCCCCTGCACGTCCTCTGCCCCGCAGTCACCCAGCTCTCCAGCCCCCTGCACGTCCTCTGCCCCGCAGTCACCCAGCTCTCCAGCCCCCTGCACGTCCTCTGCCCCGCAGTCCCCCAGCTCTCCAGCCCCCTGCACGTCCTCTGCCCCGCAGTCCCCCAGCTCTCCAGCCCCCTGCACGTCCTCTGCCCCGCAGTCCCCCAGCTCTCCAGCCCCCTGCACGTCCCCTGCCCCGCAGTCACCCAGCTCCCTGGACGTCCTCTGCCTCGCAGTCACCCAGCTGCCCGGACGTCCTCTGCCCCGCAGTCACCCAGCTCCCTGGACGTCCTCTGCCCCGCAGTCACCCAGCTCTCCAGCTCCCTGCACGTCCTCTGCCCCGCAGTCACCCAGCTCTCCAGCTCCCTGCACGTCCTCTGCCCCGCAGTCACCCAGCTCTCCAGCCCCCTGCACGTCCTCTGCCCCGCAGTCACCCAGCTCTCCAGCCCCCTGCACGTCCTCTGCCCCGCAGTCACCCAGCTCTCCAGCCCCCTGCACGTCCTCTGCCCCGCAGTCCCCCAGCTCTCCAGCCCCCTGCACGTCCTCTGCCCCGCAGTCACCCAGCTCTCCAGCCCCCTGCACGTCCTCTGCCCCGCAGTCACCCAGCTCTCCAGCCCCCTGCACGTCCCCTGCCCCGCAGTCACCCAGCTCTCCAGCCCCCTGCACGTCCCCCGGAGCACATTATTATAGCCCTCCTCAGCACATTGCACCTGCAGCTCCCGCTCAGCGTGCGCCCGGCGCCGGGTGTGGAGCGTCCATCAGGCGGCAGCATGCGAGGCGAGGTCCCGGCAACACAAGGAAGAGACAGCCGGGTTCTCCTCTCCCACCGCGCTGTCCGGGATGACGTTTCCGTAGTGGACGTTCCAAACGTCAGTACGCTGCTGCTGCGTGCAGACGTTGAAGCGGAAGCAAAGCATCATGGGAATTGTAGTCACTGTATTAGGTCAGAAACTACATTTCCCATCATTTCCTTGCTCATAAACCCTATTTCTACCTGTGTACAGGATGGTTTTCAGCGATGGAAGGTCCAGTGCGGCCTGTGGTGTGCGGTGTGCAGTCCTGCTGTACAGATCTACACAGTATGGAGAACAGTATTGGGGCAGGTTGTAACCAAAGCAGTCAGGTTTTTCATTATATTTATAACAATAAAAATATTTAATCATTTATATAGCGCTGCTAATTCCACAGCACTTTACATACATTAGCTACACTGTCCCCATTGGGGCTCACCAATTAGGTTCCCTATCAGTATGTCTTTGGAGTGTGGGAGGAAATCAGAGAACCCAGAGGAAACCCACACAAACACGGGGAGAACATACAAACTCCCTGTAGATGATGTTCATGGTGGGATTTGAACCCAGGACCCCAGCGCTGCAAGACCACAGTGCTAACCACTGAGCCACCACAAGACTGCAGCACTAACCACTGAGCCACCGTGCTGCCCCATTGAACCCCTGATGTATAAAATTCGTCCCCATTGCCCCCCGGTGTATAACATCCGGTCCCATTACCCTCAGTGTATAACATCCGGTCACATTGCCCCCCGGTGTATAACATCCGGTCCCATTGCCCCCTTCCCCAGTGTATAACATCCAGCCCCATTGCTCCCCCCCCAGTGTATAACATCCGGCCCCATTGCCCCCTTCCCCAGTGTATAACATCCAGCCCCATTACTCCCCCCCAGTGTATAACATCTGGCCCCATTTTACCCCCCCCCCCAGTGCATAACATTCGGCCCCATTGCTCCCCCCCAGTGTATAACATCTGGCCCCATTTCACCCCCCCCCCGGTGTAAAACATCCGGCCCCATTGCCCATAATTATATAACATCCGGTTCTATTACTTTGAGTGTATAACATCCAGCCCTATTGTCCCTTAGTGTATAACATCCGGCCCCATTGTCCCCCGGTGTATAACATCCAGCCCCATTGTCCCCCGGTGTATAACATCCGGCCCCATTGTCCCCCGGTGTATAACATCCGGCCCCATTGTCCCCCGGTGTATAACATCCGGCCCCATTGTCCCCCGGTGTATAACATCCGGTCCCATTACCCTCAGTGCATAACATCCGGCCACATTGCCCCCCGGTGTATAACATCCAGCCCTATTGTCCCTTAGTGTATAACATCCGGCCCCATTGTCCCCCGGTGTATAACATCCAGCCCCATTGTCCCCTGGTGTATAACATCCGGCCCCATTGTCCCCCGGTGTATAACATCCAGCCCCATTGTCCCCCGGTGTATAACATCCGGCCCCATTGTCCCCCGGTGTATAACATCCGGCCCCATTGTCCCCCGGTGTATAACATCCAGCCCCATTGTCCCCCGGTGTATAACATCCAGTCCCATTACCCTCAGTGTATAACATCCGGCCACATTGCCCCCCGGTGTATAACATCCAGCCCTATTGTCCCTTAGTGTATAACATCCGGCCCCATTGTCCCCCGGTGTATAACATCCAGCCCCATTGTCCCCTGGTGTATAACATCCGGCCCCATTGTCCCCCGGTGTATAACATCCGGCCCCATTGTCCCCCGGTGTATAACATCCGGCCCCATTGTCCCCCGGTGTATAACATCCGGCCCCATTGTCCCCCGGTGTATAACATCCGGCCCCATTGTCCCCCGGTGTATAACATCCGGTCCCATTACCCTCAGTGCATAACATCCGGCCACATTGCCCCCCGGTGTATAACATCCGGCCACATTGCCCCCCCGGTGTATAGCATCTGACCACATTGCCCCCCGGTGTATAACATCCGGCCCCATTGCCCCCCGGTGTATAACATCCGTCCCCATTGCCCCCCGGTGTATAACATTCATCCCCATTGTCCCCAGTGTATAACATCCAGCTCCATTGCCCACATGCCCACATGTGAATAACATCATGCCTCATTCCCTCCTGGTGTATAATATCCGGCCCCATTACCCTCAGTGTATACCATACTGCCCTATTGCCCCCCGGTGTATAACATCCGGCCTCTCCCCCCCCTCGCGGTGTATAATATCTGACCCCATTGTCCCCCAGTGTATAACATCCAACTCAATTGCCGCGGCGGTGTATAACATCTGACCCCTTTACCCCCGGTGTATAACATCCGGCCCCATTGTCCCCCGGTGTATAACATCCGGTCCCATTACCCTCAGTGCATAACATCCGGCCACATTGCCCCCCGGTGTATAACATCCGGCCACATTGCCCCCCCCCGGTGTATAACATCTGACCCCTTTACCCCCGGTGTATAACATCCAGCCCCATTGTCCCTCAGTGTATAGCATCCGGCCCCATTGCTCCCCAGTGTATAGCATCCAGCCCCATTGCTCCACAGTGTATAACCCCATTGTCGCCTGGTGCATAACGTCCGGCCCCATTGTCCCCTGGTGCATAACGTCCGGCCCCATTGTCCCCTGGTGCATAACGTCCGGCCCCATTGTCCCCTGGTGCATAACGTCCGGCCCCATTGTCCCCTGGTGCATAACGTCCGGCCCCATTGCACTCTGATGATTTGCCATCACCCGGACAGGCAGGCACATTAATGCAGGTATGTGATTTGCATACATGTGGTGACGTGCGGACCAGATGGGCGTGACCTCACTTAATGCACGTATATGAGCCAGGCTGGACACAGTCTAGTTGAAATGTGGCTAAAAGAGTGTAAATCATATCGAGGTCACGTGACTGTCTGCTGCCGGCAGCGGAGAATCCTCATAGCGCGGGATCCCAACACCTGGACACCTTTTCATGTTGAACCAACATCTCCATTCTAATTCAAACGAATGTCTGATCGCACAAGTGCTCTTTTGGATGAGAACTGCAGAGTCCTCTAGTACGATGGAGGATCTACAACCACGGTCTCCATGTTAGCTTGGCTACTTTATGATAAAGGGGTTGAAGAGCTGAATAATACAAGGTTTTTCATTTTTATTTCATGGCTTTTAAAATCATCATGGAAAATGTATGTGCTAATTTCCAGTTCAATCAATGGGGCATTAGCTGAGATTCTTCTCTGGGGGGTGATTACTTTTTATCCTGTATGACATTGTCCAATCATAAGCAGGCACTTGTCATCAGGGGGAATAAAAAGCTAACACCACCAAAGAAGGTCATACTCAGCTTTTTTCAACGTGATCTGGTGAGACTGATGTGTCTAAACCTGATCACACCGAGATGTCTCTGGACCAGGAGGAGGAGATGAAGATGACCATGTGAGTAGCGTCGTCCCATACTAAGCTCTGGATCTGTCCCAGCTATTGGGATATTATTCCCATTTTATATAATGACTACTCTCTCGGTAGTTGTAATGTCAGTACCATCGAGCGTGAGGAGATCTCTGTGTCATCAGATGAGACACATCAGTCTCACCACATCGCGCTGAAAACGTTTGTGCTTTTTCCACCACAGTATGCTGCCTCCTCTTCAACATCAGGACAAAAGCTGTGCCCTCACCGGGCGCTTCATAGAATGTGTTTCCATTAACAATCAGCTGCAGACTGTCATGGCTCCACTCCAGGGCTTGAACCGACGATCTCTGATTGTTGGTCGGGTTACCTTTTGGTTGGACCACATCCTCTTTTTGTGTTGGTCCAACTCTTGTGTTTCTTATGCTCTGCCTTCCTGTTTCACTTCCATTTAAGTGTGTGCACTTTCTCATTTGGTTTTCCAAATCACATTTTGGGAGGGACTATTTATACTTACTACTCACATGCCTCAGTGCTGACTATACAGTACAGACCAAAAGTTTGGACACACCTTCTCATTCAAAGAGTTTTCTTTATTTTCATGACTCTGAAAATTGTAGATTCACATTGAAGGTATCACAACTATGAATTAACACATGTGGAGTGAAATACTTAACAAAGAAGTGTGAAAAAACTGAAAATATGTCTTATATTCTAGGTTCTTCAAAGTAGCCACCTTTTGCTTTGATTACTGCTTTGCACACTCTTGGCAATCTCTTGATGAGCTTCAAGAGGTAGTCACCGGAAATGGTTTTCCAACATTCTTGAAGGAGTTCCCAGAGATGCTTAGCACTTGTTGGCCCTTTTGCCTTCACTCTGCGGTCCATCTCACCCCAAACCATCTCGATTGGGTTCAGGTCTGGTGACTGTGGAGGCCAGGTCATCTGGCGTAGCACCCCATCACTCTCCTTCTTAGTCAAATAGCCCTTACACAGCCTGGAGGTGTGTTTGGGGTCAATGTCCTGTTGAAAAATAAATGATGGTCCAACTAAACGCAAACCGGATGGCATAGCATGCCGCTGCAAGATGCTGTGGTAGCCATGATGATTCAGTATGCCTTCAATTTTGAATAAATCCCCAACAGTGTCACCAGCAAAGCACCCCCACACCATCACACCACCTCCTCCATGCTTCACGGTGGGAACCAGCCATGTAGAGTCCAACCATTCACCTTTTCTGTGTCGCACAAAGACGCAGTGGTTGGATCCAAAGATATCACATTTGGACTCATCAGACCAAAGCACAGATTTCCACTGGTCTAATGTCCATTCCTTGTGTTCTTTAGCCCAAACAAGTCTCTGATGCTTGTTGCCTGTCCATAGCAGTGGCTTCCTAGCAGCTGTTTTACCATGAAGGCCTGCTGCACAAATTCTCCTCTTAACAGTTGTTCTAGAGATGTGTTTGCTGCTAGAACTCTGTGTGGCACTGACCTAGTCTCTAATCTGAGCTGCTGTTAACCTGCAATTTCTGAGGCTGGTGACTCGGATAAACTTATCCTCCGCAGCAGAGGTGACCCTTGGGCTTCCTTTCCTGGGGCGGTCCTCATGTGAGCCAGTTTCTTTGTAGCGTTTGATGGTTTTTGCAAGTGCACTTGGGGACACTTTCAAAGTTTTCCCAATTTTTTGGACTGACTGACCTTCATTTCTTAAAGTAATGATGGCCATTCGTTTTTCTTTACTTAGAATTTGTATTATGGCAAGAAAAAAGCAGCTAACAGTCTATTCAGTAGGACTATCAGCTGTGTATCCACCAGACTTCTGCACAACACAACTGATGGTCCCAACCCCATTTATAAGGCAAGAAATCACACTTATTAAACCTGACAGGGCACACCTGTGAAGTGAAAACCATTTCCGGTGACTACCGCTTGAAGCTCATCAAGAGAATTTCAAGAGTGAGCAGTAATCAAAGCAAAAGGCGGCTACTTTGAAGAACCTAGAATATTAGACATATTTCCAGTTGTTTCACACTTTTTTGTTAAGTATTCCATTCCACATGTGTTAATTCATAGTTTTATGCCTTCAATGTCAATCTACAATTTTCAGAGACATGAAAATAAAGAAAACTCTTCGAATGAGAAGGTGTGTCCAAACCTTTGGTCTGTACTGTATTTCTGGATGGATGGTTCTCTGGAGTCCCAGTTCCTCGGCTAAGATGTTTTCACTAAGACATTTCTATTGCTATTCCTTGCAGTTTGTTTGTGTGAATCCCTCCCCAGTTATCTCCTAGTTTGTTTCATTCAGATTTGGGAAGGTTTCCATGTATTCTGTTATTTATATTGTACATTCTCACTTCTCGTTCCCCAGCTGCTCCGATCTCCTCAGTGTGTCTACTGCTGTATCTCTGACCTCACTGCAGGCGCGCAGTGATGATGTCACCACGCTCCGCTGCTGATCTGTCAGAGTGCCGACAGACACAGCTGGTAGAATGATGAGAGGGAGCGCGCCGCTCCATCTCATCATTGCTCTCAATTTTATTGGCAACTGTGATGCTGATACAATTGAAAGCGTGATCCTTGGCGGGGGGGAGGCCCCCCTGACTAGCGATACATCATTCCTGCCACCGCAGTGGTCCACCCCGGCAGCCCAGGGCCCCAGCATTTGACCGGGTTTGCCGGGTGCTGAAGCCGGCCCTGTGTGTGTATGTGCGATCTGATATGTGTGAGTGTGCAATATGATTGTGTGTGCGATCTGATGTATGTGCAGTCTGATGTGTGTGTGGTATTTTGTGTGTGTGATTGTGTCCACCAGAAGCAGGGGAGGATTGTGTGGAAGATACCTGCTGGGAGCACCCACTAAAGATCGCAGGAAGACCTAGGAGCGATGCAGATATCTGTAACGTCCTGGATGTGGATTCACTGGGCCGTGCACCGGACTCCCCCAGAAAGGCAACTCGGAGCTAACCCCTATACAGGGACTGTCCGCTCACTCTGCCAGAGGGCCTAGATGCACGGTAGCCAGAACAAGGGAAGTACGGAGTCTGAGTCCTACAGAAGTCTACTAGAGTCCAACGGGAACCGTAGGCAGGACGGATGACTGGGACTGGGTACAGGTGCCGAGAAGGAATAGCAGACAGGATCCGGATCCAGACGAGACGTGCAGAGTGAGGTAACCAGGAATCGGTGACATGAATGAACTGACAGATGATGGCAGGATCCACAGCAGACAGTCACGGGACACTTCATGGGGGCTCTGCAATCGGGACAATGTCAGGGCGGTAGTCAGGCACTGAGGAAGAGACAGAGTTAATCTAGAGACAAAGTACAAAAGGACCTGAACACCTAGCTATGGGAACACGTTGAACAGTCAATGCCCACCTGGAAGAGGAAGTCTTATATACCCTGTACCTGTATTAGCCATATCCTGTTTCTGGGACGCTGGCCCTTTAAGAGGAGGTGAGCAAGCGCGCACCCTAATGCGCATGCACGAGGCCCGAGTACTGGAGGCCAGAACAGGAAGCGGCAGGGGAAGATGCAAGAGATGCAGGGGAGCCAGGCAGAGGATCCGGAGACGCAGGGGGACACCGAGACCGACGGACGGACGGGACAGGAGACGCACAGGAGAGGGAATGAGAGGGACCGCCGCGGGCAGGAGAACCGGAGACCGGAGTGGTGAGTGACAGGCGGCAACGGGACCCGGGGAGCGTGACAATATCCAGGGTCAAGTAAGTATGAGTCTCCTGGGAAGGCGGGTCTGCTTTTTTGGGGGGGGTAACCTTACTCCCCCAACATTGTTTTCCCGAGAATAAGCCCTACCCCAAAAATACGTACTAGTGCATTTTTTGGGACAAAAAAATAATAAGATATTGTCTTATTATTGGGAAAACACGGTAACAGTAAGGTATTAGAAAAGTAGCAAACAGCTATCGAACAAAATAGAACATCGCCAATTTTTGATAAAAGTGCTCGGAAATCCGAACCCGAGCCAAACCGACCATTGCTCGAACCAAATTTGAAATTGACGAACCTTTTCCAAACAAGTTTGTTAATCTCTACATATAAGGACATCCTAAGCTTTGGACAGATAAACTAACATCTCACATAAGTGGAGTCACTTTATAAAATACTGAGAATCCATAACAGATTCTGGCCTTTTAGTTAACATATGTTACCTAATTTAAAATTGATGAGTGTTAGGAGGGACATGTATGAATAGCGATGTAGGATGTGCTTACGGTTCAATAAAAATGGAGCAAATTGTAATTCAAATAAATGCTATAAGTTTATTTGTTTCACAGATGTTTTGTCAAAAACAGTTTCTATTTGCAATTCAAGCGTAAACTAACATAATAATGCTGAAACTGTTGAGGAGCGAATACATTTCCAGTAACTATGCTAGCATAAAGACTATAGCTACTACATTCAGGAGGTGTCCAGATCTTCTCCCATCCATGAGCTTAGTGACCAGTCATTTGGGTGGTAAAGGTGGTCGTCTAGTTGCTGATAAAGATATGGGTCATAAATCTTGACAGAACCCAAAAATCAGTTTTCCATTGCGTGTCGAAGTTTCTTGATAAATAAATAACTTTGGTGATGTCTGAAAGATTCCACCACCGCTAAAATTTTACTGGAGTTTTTAAAATATTTGACAAAATTATTGAGGCCCGATCCTACAGGATCCTGAAACTCTCCTAAGAAGATGGGAATGTTTTACTTCTTTTGATTCAGTTTTTAATTACAGACAGAAGTGGCACTGATTAAATTACAGCACATATACAGCAAATATTACAAGTTTAGGCTTAAAAAAAAAATCAGAAATGTCCCCAAAGATTATCAAGTCCAATCTTCTGGAAATCTTCTCATCTGTAGAAACAGAAAGATGTAGATGGTGAGAATGTCATCTCCATGCTGTTGTCCTGCCCTATTGTTAAGGCGGCGTTACACGCTACGATATATCGAGCGATCGCATGAGCGATCGCACCCGCCCCCGTCATTTGTGCGTCATGGGCAATTATTTGCCCGTGGCACACAATGTCGTTAACCCCGTCACACGTACTTACCTCCCTCCCACGAACATCCTCTTCCTGAAGAGGGAGGGACGTTCGGCGTCACAGCGACGTCACTAAGTGGCCGCCCAATAGAAGCGGAGGGGCGGAGATGAGCGGGACGTAACATCCCGCCCACCTCCTTCCTTCCTCATTGCCGGCGGGATGCAGGTACGGTGCTGTTCATCGTTCCCAGGGTGTCACACGTAGCGATGTGTGCTGCCTTAGGAACGACGAACAACCGGCGCGCAGAAGGAGGAACGACATTATGAAAATGAACGACGTGTCAACGATCAACGATAAGGTGAGTATTTTTAATCGTTAACAGTCGTTCGGAGGTGTCACACACTACGACATCTCTAACGATGCCGGATGTGCGTCACGAATTCCGTATCCCCGACGACAGATCGCACGATATAGCGTAGTGTGTAACACCGCCTTTAGATCTTCATTGATATAAAAAACATGTTATTTAGTAATTCCTGTACATTATTTCCTAATAAACAATTCTAGCCTGTTAAAAAGCAAATCTACAACGTAGGACTGGTTCACTCGCTGCATTTTTGCGCTGTGCTTTTTTCAAGAATAAGGAGGAACGGTTCTCCTTGTTCCTCTTGGATAAATGTGCAAATAGCCTCTTCAAAAGGAAGGGGACTTGATGTCTGTTGCCTCTTATTGGATGTAGCAATTCCAAAAGTCAATATTGACCCTTTAACAAAAATTGCCACTTGACTTAACAAGCCGAACCAGAAACTCTATTTGCAAACAAGTGTTTTGGGATATTGCCCCTGCTCAGTGCAAATCAGGAGATCAGATTTGCTAAGTATGAGGCCTTGACTATGGGTCTAAGGGGTGCTTCACACACAGCGAGCTCATTGCCGAGATCGCTGCTGAGTCACGCTTTTTGTGACGCAGCAGTGACCTCATTAGCGATCTCGCTGTGTGTGACAATGAGCAGCGATCTGGCCCCTGCTGCGAGAGCGCTGCTCGTTACACACAGCCCTGGTTCGTTTTCTTCAAAGGCGCTCTCCCACTGTGACACACAGATCGCTGTGTGTGACAGCGAGAGAGCGACAAATGAAGCGAGCAGGGAGCAGGAGCCGGCGTCTGGCAGCTGAGGTAAGCTGTATCCAAGATAAACATCGGGTAACCAAGGTGGTTACCCGATATTTACCTTAGTTACCAGCCTCTGCAGCTAGCTCTCACGCTGCCTGTGCTGCCGGCTCCGGCTCTCTGCACATGTAGCTGCTGTACACATCGGGTTAATTAACCCGATGTGTACAGCAGCTAGGAGAGCAAGGAGCCAGCGCTAAGCAGTGTGCGCGGCTCCCTGCTCTCTGCACATGTAGCTGCATTACACATCGGGTTAATTAACCCGATGTGTACTGTAGCTAGGAGAGCAAGGAGCCAGCGCTCAGTGTGCGCGGCTCCCTGCTCCCTGCACACACAGCTAAGCGGTGTGCGCTGGTAACTAATGTAAACATCGGGTAACCATACCCGATGTTTACCTTAGTTACCAGTCTCCGCAGCTTCCAGACGGCGGCTCCGTGCAAGCGCAGCGTCGCTTGCACGTCGCTGCTGGCTGGGGGCTGTTCACTGGTCGCTGGTGAGATCTGCCTGTTTGACAGCTCACCAGCGACCATGTAGCGATGCAGCAGCGATCCTGACCAGGTCAGATCGCTGGTCGGATCGCTGCTGCATCGCTAAGTGTGAAGGTACCCTAAGTGGGGACGTGTCTCCTCGTGGAGAGTGCCAAGCCAGCATAAAGAGACTTATTGGCCATGAAATACCCCAAGTCATAGGTCTCTCACCTAGCCAAATCAGATCTCCTGCTTTACACATAACTAAAGTGGCTTTCTGCTTTGGATAATTCCTATTTGTTAGACGAGTCCCTTGACAAGAAGCCGATCACATAGTGCTCACTGCTTGTAAAAAACAGTTACGTTTCTCTATAATGCCTCCTCAATAGAATTGAAGTATTACATCACGGGTCTTAAACACGTGGGCCGTGGGTCGCATACGTCCCTCTGGCACCGTAGACCCCTTGACCATCGCGGCCCTGTCCAGGGGGGCCACCAGGGTCAGGTCTTTATTTAATTGGACATAATAATTCAAGGTAGGGACAAAGATTGGGCACATTACTACAAGAAGGGGACAAGGCTGGGGACATTACTACAAAAGGTGGACCAGGATTGGGACTTAGCTATAAGAAGGAGACCAGGATAGGGAAATTACTACAAGAAGGGGACCCGTATGCGGCCATTAATACAAGGAGGGGACCAGGATAGGGCCATTAATACAAGAGGACAAGGATGGGGTCATTACTACAAGCTGGGGACCAGGAAGGACACATTACTACAAGGGGACCAGGATGGGGACATAACTATAAGAAGGAGACCAGGATAGGGAAATTACTACAAGAAGGGGACCCGTATGCGGCCATTAATACAAGGAGGGGACCAGGATAGGGCCATTAATACAAGAAGAGGACAAGGATGGGGTCATTACTACAAGCTGGGGACCAGGATGAGCACATTACTACAAGGGGACCAGGATGCGGACATTACTACAAGAGGTGGACCAGGATGGGGACATAACTATAAGAAGGGGACCTGGATAGGGACATTAGTAAAAGAGGGGGACCAGGATGGGGCCATTAATACAAGAAGGTGACCAGGATGGGGACATTACTACAAGAAGTTGGCCAGAATTACTCTATATTGATGATTATAAGACAATATTTCTGGATGTTGACAATTGCGGGGGAAACATTGTAAAAATGTAAAAATATCAAAATAAAGCATCAAAAAATATTTTCTTACTAAAATACTGTTTTATATATAAACTAAAGTATACAAAAAGTTCACATTTGTTATCGCCACATACATAATGAAAATAAAAGAAAATAAATAAAATAAATATGCCAAAATTGTTAAAAAATATTATTAAAAAGGGTATATAGAAAAAAAAATATGGTGTCACTAAAAATGTCACTTTGCGGCTCCCCAAATTCCATTTTTTTTCTGTGTGTGGCCTTATAACCAGCCGAGTTTGAGACCGCTGCAGTACACAGTGCTAATTTATGTAAAAGAGAGTTGTTTGCATAATGCCGGACTGGACAGGTCGATCAGAGAGAGAGGCACTCTTAAGGTACCGTCACACATAACGAGATTGCTAGCGAGATCGCTGCTGAGTCACGGTTTCTGTGACGCAGTAGCGATCCCTTTAGCGATCTCGTTATGTGTGACATCTACCAGCGATCAGGCCCCTGCTGTGAGGTCTCTAGTCGTTGCAGAATGGTCCAGGCCATTTTCTTCAAAGGCGATATCCTGCTGGGCAGGACACATCGCTGTGTTTGACAGGGTCACAGTGACTGCGGAGATCGTTATTCAGGTCGCTACTGCGACCTGTATCATTACTGAGTCGTTGGTAAGGTCTGACTGTGTGACATCTCCCCAGCGACTTACCAGCGACTTGCCAGCAATCACTATCAGGTCGCATCGTTTTTGGGATCGCTGGTAAGTCGTTGTGTGTGACTGGGCCTTTACACTTCCATTAATAGATGAAGATCTTGAACAAAGGACCCCCTGACAGTCCTTCCCCCAGATTCACAAATATAAAGCTTACATTGCTGTATCCGTCTTTATAAGGTCTCCATTAATAGATTCACAGTAATCAATGTGATGGCCAAAGTTAACAATGCCTGGAATGGACTGAACATGGCGATCGCAGCATCTCCATCCGTGTTAGGAGTGGTTGCGGTGGTTGTGACGTTACTGGTGGCTGTGGTTGTTACAGTTCTTACATCAAATGACCTGCTCTGCGCATAGACATTGTTTAGCACAAATTCAAGCTTGTATCCACTTCCTGGAATAAAGGTCACAAAATTAGTTTTTTCCCCTTTTGTTGTCAAATATAAACATTTTTCAATTATTGCCCCAAAACGTAATATTCCTGAAACAGTATATCACCTAGACACTATTTATATATCTCAGAGAATAAGTGAAAGGGGCACCAGAGCCCATTACTTAGTGAGGGTCTTGGCTCTTAAAGGTCTGATATGGCTGATAACTGATAACATCTTCTGATGTGCCTCAAAGTTAAAATTATCACCTAAAGTTAAGCCCATCACAGGATACCCTGTTAGGAATAAGCTGTCCTTTGTGAGGGGACTTTTAAGTGTTTCCATCACCGGACGTGGTGTAGGAGGTGGCCAGATTGCCCCATTCTTAGTGCCCTTTTACATTGAGTTATTACCTACGTCCAATGGTCCAGTCGGCGCTTCGGTCCGAACCCCCCCAGCAAAACGGGTTTCGGACGCATGTGCCGACGGAGCCATTGACTATAATGGAGCAGACGAAGTCAGTGTATGCTCTGACTTTCACCATTTTCGGGCATATACGCACTCTGCAGGCAGAGACCCTAACGCAGTCTACTATGTCTGGGTATCCGCCTGCAGAAAGTGTATACACTCGAAAATGGTGCAAGACAGACCAGACGCTAACTCTGACTGCTTCATTATAGGCAGTGGCCCAATCGGCGCATGTGTCCGAAGCCCATTTTGTGTTTGGACGGAAGTGCCGACAGGACCAGTGAACGTATGTGATAATAACACAGTGTGAAACCAGCCTTACTGAGTGCGTACTGTGTTTATATATACAGTACAGACCAAACATTTGGACACACCTTCTTATTCAAAGAGTTTTCATTATTTTCATGACTCTGAAAATTGTAGATTCACATTGAAGGCATTAAAACTATGAATTAACACATATGGAATGAAATACTTAACAAAAAAAGTGTGAAACAACTGAAAATATGTCTTATATTCTAGGTTCTTCAAAGTAGCCACCTTTTGCTTTGATTACTGCTTTGCACACTCTTGGCATTCTCTTGATTAGGTTCAAGAGGTAGTCACCGGAAATGGTTTTCCAACAGTCTTGAAGGAGTTTCCAGAGATGCTTAGCACTTGTTGGCCCTTTTGCCTTCACTCTGCGGTCCAGCTCACCCCAAATCATCTCGATTGGGTTCAGGTCTTGTGACTGTGGAGGCCAGGTCATCTGGCGTAGCACCCCATCACTCTCCTTCTTAGTCAAATAGCCCTTACACAGCCTGGAGGTGTGTTTGGGGTCATTGTCCTGTTGAAAAATAAATGATGGTCTAACTAAACACAAACCAGATGGAATAGCATGCCACTGCAAGATGCTATGGTAGCCATGCTGGTTCAGTATGCCTTCAATTTTGAATAAATCCCCAACAGTGTCACTAGCAAAGCACCCCCACACCATCACACCTCCTCCTCCATGCTGCACGGTAGGAACCAGGCATGTAGAGTCCATCCGTGCATCTTTTCTGCGTCACACAAAGACACAGTGGTTGGATCCATAGATCTCAAATTTGGACTCATCAGAGCAAAGCACAGATTTCCACTGGTCTAATGTCCATTCCTTGTTTTCTTTAGCCCAAACAAGTCTCTTCTGCTTGTTGCCTGTCCTTAGCAGTGGTTTCCTAGCAGCTATTTTACCATGAATGCCTGCTGCACAAACTCTCCTCTTAACAGTTGTTCTAGAGATGTGTTTGCTACTAGAACTCTGTGTGGTATTGACCTGGTCTCTAATCTGAGCTGCTGTTAACCTGCAATTTCTGAGGCTGGTGACTCGGATAAACTTATCCTCCGCAGCAGAGGTGAATCTTGGTCTTCCTTTCCCGGGGCGGTCTTCATGTGAGCCAGTTTCTTTGTAGCGTTTGATGGTTTTTGCCACTGCACTTGGAGACACTTTCAAAGTTTTCCCAATTTTTCAGACTGACTGACCTTCATTTCTTAAAGTAATGATGGCGACTCATTTTCTTTGTCGCTCCATTGGGAGACCCAGACAATTGGGTGTATAGCTACTGCCTCCGGAGGACACACAAAGTATTACACTTAAAAGTGTAAAGCCCCTCCCCTCTGCTATACACCCTCCCGTGCATCACGGGCTCCTCAGTTTTTATGCTTTGTGCGAAGGAGGCACACATCCACGCATAGCTCCACAACTTAGTCAGCAGCAGCTGCTGACTATTTCGGATGGAAGAAAAGTGGGCCCATATAGGGCCCCCAGCATGCTCCCTTCTCACCCCACTCTGGTCGGCGGTGCTGTTAAGGTTGAGGTACCCATTGCGGGTACATAGGCAGGAGCCACATGCTGTTTTCCTTCCTCATCCCTGCAGGGCTCTGGGTGAAGTGGGATCCATAATCGGTCTCCAGACACTGGGACCGTGCTCCCTCCGCAGCCCCGGGGGAATCTGCTGGACAGGAGCTGGGTATCGTCAGGGACATGGCCCTGCTACTGTGAGGTACTCTGTGTCCCCTTGGGGACGGCGCATGGAGCACTTGTGTCATACACGCTGCAGCACTGCTGGGCGTGTTAGTGCGCCGGGACTACCGCGCTGACCGCGCTTGTTGCCGGCCGCGCTTATAACTCTAGTCCCCGGCTTCTGCGGCCTAGTACCGCATATTCCAGGTGCTCTGTGTCCCCGTTGGGACGGCGCATAAAGCACCTTGGGCCCAGACGCTGCAGCGACTGCAGCGTGCGTATGGGTCCGGGACTACCGCGCCGACCGTGCACTGCCGGCCGGCCGCGATTTTAACTTTAGTCCCCGGCTTTTGCGGCCTAGTATGGGATTCTCCCGCCCCCAGACCTGCCAGTCAGGGAAAAGGGCGGGACGGTCGGTATGACGCCGACAGTGAGGGCTGTAGTACATTGAGCTGTTCTCCGCCCCCCTCACTACCCACGCTGGGGCACCAGATTCCCGCACTTTTTTGTGACACGCCCACGCCTCCCTCCTCCTCAGAGAACGCTGTCAGCCATGTTTTTCAGCAACTTCTGGCTGCAGCTGAGGGAGACCCGGGGCAGAGAATCTGATGGCTACAAGCCACATCCGCAGCCCCTGCCGGACAGGAGACGGAGTATCGTCAGGGACATGGCCCTGCAGCTACAGGTACTCTGTGTCCCCGTTGGGACGGTGCATGAAGCACCTTGGCCTCAGACGCAGCTGCGACTGCGGTGTGCATTTTGTGTCCGGGACTACCGCGCCGACCGTGCCTGTTTGCCGGCCGCGGTTTTTACTTTAGTTCCCGGCTTTTGCGGCCTAGTGTGTTAAACTCCCGCCCCTGAGCCTGCCAGTCAGGGAGAAGGGCGGGATGGTCGGTATGTTGCCGACAGTGAGGGCTGGAGCACACCTTGCTGTCCTCCGCCCCCCCTCACTGATCACTATAGAACCGGATTACGGCAGACAGAGCCCTGCATCATAACGTACTCTATGTCCCCTGAGGGACAGTGCATGCAGCATCTGTGTTACAAACGCCGCAGCGGTTGCTGACTGGTTTGTGAGACTGGGACTACCGCGCCGACCACGCCATGTCTGCCGGCCGCGTTTTTAAATTTAGTTCCTGGCTCTTACGGCCTAGTGCCATATACTCCCGTTCTGGGGCCTGCCAGTCAGGGGTAACGACGGGACGGCCGACTGGACGTCGGCAGGGAGGGCTGGAGCATACGTTGGTATCCTCCTTCCCCCTCACTGAGCACTGGGGGGCACCAGTTTTTCAGGTGTTGTCCCCCCCTTGGTGCCGCAGTGTATATATATATATATATATATATATATATATATATATATGTTTATTTATATGGTATATGATTTCACTGTTCGGCAGCATTATTTGTTTTTGGCTGTATACCCTCAGATTACTCTGCGGACGACAGACTGTTGTCTGCTCTTAAAGAGTAAGGGTGCCATGGCACTGGCTTATTGTAACCTCTTGTGCGGCTATATTACCTGCACAGATGACAGCGACAGAGTTTGCATGATGAAAACTTCGCCGGCGTTCCCTGTCCAGGCGGCAGGGACAGAGTTACAACTTTGCTGAGAAACTCTCTGGGTCATTTTCACTATCCATGTCTCAGGCTATGGACAAATGGTCGGCTAAGAGACTAGGAGTTTGCAGTCCAGACCGGCCCCTTACACAGGCCCGGGCACTGCGGGATCGCCCCAGGCCTCTATCGGTCTGCGACGAAGCGTGTTCCTGGGGTGGCCTCTAGTTATTACGTGGTAAACTCCAGCACGAACCGCAGTCCCAGTCCGGCTAATCAGCCTTGCTTGGAATCTTCCCCGACTTCTTCAAGGGTCTCAGCTTGAGGACCCTCTAGAGGATGGGACGGAGGTCGCAACCCAGGACTCTGTCCGGACGTGGCTCTAAAAGCTTCACAGATACTGTACAGAAGCACGCCTTCCAGGACAAGCGTTTGACTGAACGCCTTATAACACACGTTGTCCCTTCCCCTCTGACGTTGTTAAGGTTTGGGCTCAGTGGCATAAGGTGCCCTCCAGTCTCTTGACTGGCGGCTAGATCAGTGGTAGCAGTGGCTGACGGGTCCACGCTCAAGAATGCCACGGACAGACGGATAGAACTCCTAATGAGAGGAACCCATAGGCGCGTCCGTTGCCGCAGCCTTTGCAGGGGCGGGCACTCCAGGCTATCTCTGCTGCTCTGTCTCACATTAATGCGGTCTGCTCCGCATTTAGCGTCTTGACGCCTCAGGCGGTGGTTTTTTCATCCTCCGCCGTGCACAGAGAACCTTTTCTGTATGGCGGTCCAGGTCAGGGCAGTGGCCCCCATGTGTCCAAGACCGATGTAGGAGACATTCTGTCTTACGGTCACAGGATAGAGCTCAGTTCTCGTCCTCCGACTAGTTGCTTCAGAGCATCTCCGTCCCCCGAGCGAGCCGATGCATTTCCAGGCGGTGAACACCAGATAGGACGGATCACTCCACCCCGTTCTGGACTTCACACTGCTCAACGGACAGAGAACCTGACGGTTCCGGATGGAATCTCTCCGCTTTGCCATCGCCTTTGATGGCCCAAGGAGGCTTCCTAGCATCAATCGACATCAGGGATGCTTATCTCCACGTGCCGATTGTACCAGGATTTCAGCGCTTCCTGCGCTTCGCCATAGGGGACGAACACCTTCAGTTCGTGGCAATAACTCTCGGCCTGGCGACAGCCCCACGGGCCTTCACCAAGGTCATGACAACGGTGGTAGCGGTCCTACACTCTCAGGGACACTCGGTGATCCTTTACTTAGACTATCTGCTGGTCAGGGCTCCCTCTCGGGTGGCATGCCAACACAGCCCGAACATTGCTCTAGAGACTCTCCAGAGATTCGGGTGGATTATCAATTTCCCAAAGTCAAGATGGACACCGGCCCAATCACTGACATATCTCAGCATGGAGTTTCATACTCTCTCAACGATAGTGAAGCTTCCGCTGGACATACAGCGTTCACTACAGACAGGGGTGCAATCGTGCCTTCGAGCCCAGTCACACCCTTTGAGGCGCCTCATACACTTCCTAGAGAAGTTGGTGGCAGCAATGGAGGCAGCTCAGTTTGCGCAGATTCATCTGCGCCCACTTCAATGGGACTTTCTCCGCAAATGGGACAGCAAATCGACGTCCCTCGACAGGAACGTTACTTCTTCTCGGGCAGCCAAGGCATCCCTTCAGTGGTGGCTTCTTCTCACTTCTTATCGAAGGAAAAATCCTTCCTGCCCCCATCCTGGGCTGTGGTCACGGCTGACGCGAGTCTGTCAGGGAGTCTTCCCCCGCCACAGGGCTCAGGGTACATGGACTCAACAGAGTCCTCCCTCCAGAGCATTGTTCCGGAGGTGAGGGCAGTGTATCTAGCCCTAAAAGCGTTCCAGCCATGGCTGAAATGCAGGCAGATCCGATTTCAGTTGGACATCGCCACGGCGGTGGCATACATCAACCACCAAGGCGGCACAAGCAGTCGGCAAGCCTTCCAGGAAGTCCGGCGGATTCTGCTGTGGGTGGAAGCCACAGCCTCCACCATCTCCGCAGTTCACATCCAGGGCGTAGAAAACTGGGAAGCAGTCTTTCTCAGTCGCCGGGCATGGACGCAGGGGAATGGTCTCTTCACCCGGACGTGTTTCAAGAGATTTGTTGCCGCTGGGTGAAGCCGAACGTCGACCTATTGGCGTCCCGGCACAACAACAAGGTCCCGGCATTCTGGCACGTTCTCAAGACCAGATTGGGCAGCATCGCCAGAGGAGGAATACGTAAGGCAGTGGAAACTGCGACCAGAGTGTTACGCAAGATCAGATCCGACTGCCGCCGCGCCATCCTCGTCACTCCAGACTGGCCGAGGAGGTCGTGGTACCCGGATCTGTGGCATCTCACGGTAGACCAACCGTGGATACTACCAGGCAGGCCAGACTTGCTATCTCAAGGGCCGTTTTTCCATCTGAATTCTGCGGCCTTCAACCTGACTGCGTAGCCTTTGAGTCCTATATCCTAGCGTCTTCAGGGTTATCTCAATAGGTCATTACCACTATGAGACACGCCAGGAAACCAACGCAAGATCTACCACAAGACGTGGAAGATCTTCTTATCCTGGTGCTCTGATCAGGGTTTTACTCTGGCCATTCGCCTTGCCCACTTTTCTGTCCTTCCTTCAATCCGGAATGGAAAAGGGGTGGTCTCTCGACTCCCTTAAGGGACAAATTTCGGCGCTTTCTGTGTTTTTTCAAGAGCGTCTAGCCAGGCTTCCTCAGGCACTCACGTTCCTGCAGGGGGTTTGCCACATAGTCCCTCCTTTCAAGCGTCGGCTAGAACCCTGGGATCGGAACAGGGTGATACCGGCTCTTCAGGAACCACCCTTCGAGCCAATGAGGGATATTTCTCTTTCACGCTTTTCGCAGAAGGTGGTCTTCCTAGTGGCAGTCACGTCACTCCGCAAGAGTGTCTGACATAACAGCACTGTCATGCAAAGCCCCCCTTCCTGGTGTTTCACCAGGACAAGGTGGTTCTGCGTCCGGTTCCGGAATTTCTCCCGAAGGTGGTATCCTCTTTTCATCTCAATCAGGATATCTTCTTACCTTCTTTTTTGTCCTCATCCAGTTCACCAATGTGAAAAGGATTTGCACTTGTTAGGTCTGGTGAGAGCACTCAGACTCTACATTTCTCGTACGGCGCCCCTACGCCTCTCGGATGCGCTCTTTGTCCTTGTCGCTGGCCAGCATAAAGGGTCGCAGGCTTACAAGTCAACTTGGCTCAGTGGATCAAGGAACCAATTCTTGAAGCCTACCGTTCTGCTGGGCTTCCGGTCCCTTCGGGGCTGGAGGCCCATTCTGCCAGAGCCGGGGGTGCGACCTGGGCATTGCTGCACCAGGCTACGGCTCAGCAGGTGTGTCAGGCGACTACCTGGTCGAGTCGGCACACTTTCACGAAGCACTATCTAGTGCATGCCTACGCTTCGGCAGATGCCAGCTTAGGTAGGCGAGTCCTTCAGGCGGCGGTTGTCCACCTGTAGGAAGGAGCCGTTTTACGGCTCTTTAACCGAGGTATTCTTTTACCCACCCAGGGACTGCTTTTGGACGTCCCAATTGTCTGGGTCTCCCAATGGAGCGACAAAGAAGAAGGGAATTTTGTTTACTTACCGTAAATTCCTTTTCTTCTAGCTCCAATTGGGAGACCCAGCACCCGCCCCTGTTCCCTTCGGGCTGTTGTTCTTGGTTATGGTTTCAGTTCTCCGAACATCCTTCGGATTGAATTTACCTTAGACCAATTTATAAGTTTCCTCCTTCTTGCTTTTGCACCAAAACTGAGGAGCCCGTGATGCACGGGAGGGTGTATAGCAGAGGGGAGGGGCTTTACACTTTTAAGTGTAATACTTTGTGTGTCCTCCGGAGGCAGAAGCTATACACCCAATTGTCTGGGTCTCCCAATTGGAGCTAGAAGAAAAGGAATTTACGGTAAGTAAACAAAATTCCCTTCTTTCTTTACTTAGCTGCTTTTTTCTTACCATAATACAAATTCTAACAGTCTATTCATTAGGACTATCAGCTGTGTATCCACCAGACTTCTGCACAACACAACTGATGGTCCAAACCCAATTTATAAGGCAAGAAATCCCACTTATTAAACCTGAGAGGGCACACCTGTGAAGTGAAAACCATTTCCGGTGACTACCTCTTGAAGCTCATCAAGAGAATGCCAAGAGCATGCAAAGCAGTAATCAAAGCAAAAGGTGGCTACTTTGAAGAACCTAGAATATAAGACATATTTTCAGTTGTTTCACACTTTTTTGTTAATTATTTCATACCACATGTGTTAATTCATAGTTTTGACGCCTTCAACGTGAATCTACAATTTTCAGAGTCATGAAAATAATGAAAACTCTTTGAATGAGAAGGTGTGTCCAAACTTTTGGACTGGTTAGGTAGACAGGCTAGGGAGAGTCAAGAGAGTTCTGCAGAGAGGTTTCTGGGGCAAATGTGCTCTGTTTCAGTGTCCACCTAGGAATTGGGAGGTCTCCTCTATTGTATCCTAAGGACACGGGTAGCCACAGAGGCAAGAGATCAGGAAGCACAGAAGTCAGACTCGGACGCTGGAGGGCTATCACCCAGGGCGAGGGCTAGACAAGAAGATACCCCATAGAACAGCGTCAGCAGAACGGGAACGCAGAAGGGAAGTGGCCGTGTTTGTCCAGGAACAGCCTATCACGAAGATTGCTCAACAAATAAAATGTTTGTGGCTAAGTTGCAAAGAAACTTTGTTTGTGATGTGTGTTACTCAACTACGTCTATGGCGTGATTGGTGGCGGATATGCTGCAGAAGATGCAAGTAAGTGTCGCACCCTCAAGCTGGGGCACAACACATGCACAACACCAGATTGAGGAAGGAGAGTGGAGCTCTGTCAGCCATCACCTGGCTCCCCCCTTCAGTGGCATCACATGAGAAATGAAGCTTTATACAGGTAGTATTAAAATTAACACACAGACAAGTTGGGTCCTCCGATAGAGGAGACAACTTTTCAAGCAGCTGCAGACAATCACTAAGCTCAGTCTTTATTGGCAGAGCTGTTGAGCTCAGTGATTGGCTGCAGTGTTGTCAACATGACATCAATGCTGCAGCCAAACAACAAAGACGGAGACACAGCTTGGCTTACCCACCTTGGGTCCCAAGCTGTTTGTTTTTTTAAAATGTAACTAGATCTATGGGAAAAAGTTTTTTGAAAAGTGACAACCCTTTTTAATGAAAATGTCCTGTTTAGTAAAGGCCCATTTACACGGGTAGATTATTGACCAATCATCTTCTATAATTAGGTTCACTCTTATTCAAAGGTCCGTGGGACGCAAAACATTGGCTGATTGGATCATCACCAAGCTCTTATAAACAGGGCAAGAACTGCCATCAATATGATATTAACAACTCTTCTGACCCATACAGCTTGTTTAGGTTCAACTTGTATATAATTGCCACTGAAAAATGAGCATGAACATGCAACTCAATGAAAAACTTTCTAATAGGATGTTTGAAAATGAGATTTCTAATGTATCCCTTCAATGACAGTATTCAGACTCTACCTGGCAGCATGAGAACAAGGTCGGTGTAGTTGGCCCAACAGCTGTCGAAGGCAATGGTCACGTTTCCATCCAGTCCATTGCTGATGATGGTGTTGTTGGCGTCTTTCAGAGTTGCTGTCAGTGTCAGTGAGCTTTTGCTTACAGAGACACAGTTCCCCTAGAAATGAAAGTTACAGGATGCATTAAAATTAGCAGAAATGGGAACATGCTACCAATTCATGCGATCCGCACTTAACCAATATTCAGAATAGTGACTGTCATCATGACTGTACAGGTCTGGTATCACAATTTTTTTCAGAAATCTATAGAAGAGAGGAGAGTAGAAAACCTGGTTTAGAAACAGCGCCACACCTGTAAATGGGCAGTGTATGGTATTGCAGCTCAATCTTACTGAAATAAGTGGGACAAGGTAAAGTTCATGCAGTTGTTAAAGGAAGGAATGTGAAGACGAAAGAAGACCATTCTCCCTACACGAGTTGGAAGGAATTGTGTCTACATCATGCATCCATACCTAATTTGACTTTGCTAACGTTACCTTGACTGCTTGTATCTCGACTTTCGGAGCAATGTTTCTGGCCAGGGCACTGTCACAGGTGTGTCGCAACAATCCTGTAGTTTCCAGCTGTAGAAGGTTGCAGCACTTGGCTACACAAGCTGCTATCTGACTTTCCCTTTTTTCCTGCTTGGGGTTTATCCCTTTCTCTTTAGGACCCTGAGGATCTCCTCACCTTTTCAGCTGTTAATCTTCAGTGCTTCCCTGTCTATTTAAATACCCTCATTCCCTCTTACTCTGTGCTGGTGATAGGTCTTATACCCTTAACAAGTCTTCAGTGCAAGCAGACGGCTTGTATACACCTGGAGAAATGTTGTTGTTGCAGTTCCTCTCTCCGAGTCATCTGGAGATGTTATTTGTTTACTTTCCGTGTGTGTATTCCATGTGTGTTCTTTAGAGCTTAGTGAGGTTGACTAAGCACTCATCCCATCCGTTTCCTAACTAGGGGCCAGTTCTAGAGTCAGTCTAAAGGGTACTTTACACACAACGATATCGCTAACGATATATCGTTGTGGTCACGGTGTTCGTGACGCACATCCGGCGCCGTTAGCGATATCGTTGTGTGTGACTAAAAGGAGCGACGATCAACGATCGCAAAAACGTCAAAAATCGTTGATCGTTGACACGTCGCTCCTTTTCATAATATCGTTGGTGGTCCATGCCGCTGGTTGTTCGTCGTTCCTGCGGCACCACACATCGCTGTGTGTGACACCACAGGAACGACGAACATCATCCTACCTGCATCCACCGGAAAGGAGGAAGGAAGGAGGTGGGCGGCATGTTCCGGCCGCTCATCTCCTCCCCTCCTCTTCTATTGGGCGGCCGTTTAGTGACATCGCTGTGACGCCGAACGCACCTCCCCCTTGAAGGAGGGATTGTTCGGCAGCAACAGCGACTTCGCTGAACAGGTATGTGCGTGTGATGCTGCCGTAGCGATCTTGTTCGCTACGGCAGCGATCACCACATATCGCACGAACGACAGGGGCGGGTGCTATCACTCGCGACATCGCTAGCAATCACTAGCGATGTTGCAGCGTGTAAAGCACCCTTATGGTCAGGTATCCTGCTCAGCGCATAGGTGCAGAACCTATCTAGGGTGGTAAGGGAAGCCAGGGACTAGAGGTAGGTTTGGTCAGGGGTCACCATCTCCCCCTTCACTAGAGACAGGGTTTCCCTTCCTTTTTGCTTGGTTCTTCACCGTACCTAGCATGACAGGCGCCTTCCAGCACAGAACTAGGTGACAGGAGAAAGCAACTTCTTTGGACTTCTAATACATTGGGCTAATCATTGGAGTTCCAAGTGGAAATTGCAGCAAGTGGAGGTAGGCATTGACGAGCTTTCTCTATACTCCTGCATGACTCAATAGCAACGGTGAACCACCTATATCGAGAGGCAACTAAAGGTGCTGTTAGAGTGCCACATACAAGAAATCTCCTTCTTAATCCTCCTTGTTATGAGATATTACTATTGTCACCAGAATTTCTGTGAGTGCAGAGTTTTACAATCCTTTCACTAAAGCTACCACTGGTATAAGAGATAGATGTAATCTTACTTTTTTTTTTTTCTCAATTTTTTAGACATTTCTGATTTTTGGGATTTTAATCACATTAAATTAAAGTCACAGATAATAGAACCTGTAACTTCTACATAAAGAAACTGTGTTGTGAGCAGTTATCTAATAGTTCTTTTAAGGACTAAAGGAGTCTACTCAGAGTCTAAAGGTTCACATTTTGGTCTCTGTTTGTCTCATTCAAGGTAAAGGAAATCTGTCAGCAGGTTTTTGCTATGTAATCAAGAGCAGCAAGATGTAGGGGCTGAGAACTTGATTACAGGGATGTGTTACGTATTATGCTGTGGGTTGCTATTTTAATAATATAGCTTATCAACAGGAGATTACCACTACAGGACTAGGTATCTCCTAGTCCTTCTGCTCTGTATAACTCCGCCCCCACCACTGATTGCCACCTTACTATGTACACTGTATATGGACAGAAAGCTGCAAATCAGTGATGTAGAAAGGGTTTACACAGCTCAGCATTCAGAGCTATGTTTGGTATGCAGATGAAAAAAGGATTTTTATCACAACTGCTGCACCCAGTAAAGTAAAGGATACATCACTGGAATCAGGGTCTCTGCCCTATCTCATGCTGTTTAGATGGGATAGCAAAAAGCTGAAGACATATTGCTTTAATGGCTCTGTTAAAGGCTTGTCTGTCTCCTATTTTTCTGAGATTCAGTTAGAAGCCATGAAAAAGGGATAAATACGTGGAGTGAACTTTACTCTATAGCGTAGGACAATTTGTGATACAAGCACAGTACTTACGTTGGAATCCACCGCCATTATAGATGGCTGCTGGGAAAGCTTTTCTCCGGGGACTCCCGCTACAGGTTGCTGGACTATTTTAAGTGCAGATACAGTAGCCAAATAACTTCCAGATGATGATTGAGTTCTGTTAACAGTCGCAGATGCCACCTGGAAGACATCACATCACCGATGACACAGGTTACTAGGTTAGTACATGATAGATGACATCATTAACAGTCCACCATTGCCACCCGCTGTCTGACACTTTCTGATAACGTATCCTCAGGACAGGAGAGGAGCACTATACTCGGCGTCACACGCTACGATATATCTAACGATATGTCGTCGGGGTCACGGAATTCGTGACGCACATCCGGCATCGTTAGAAATGTCGTACCGTGTGACACCTCCGAACGACTCTTAACGAGCAAAAATACTCACCTTATCGTTGCTCGTTGACACGTCGTTCATTTTCATAATGTCGTTCCTCCTTCTGTGCGCCGGTTGTTCGTCGTTCCCGTGGCAGCACACATCGCTACGTGTGACACCCCGGGAACAACGAACACAGCTTACCTGCGTCCCGCCGGCAATGAGGAAGGAAGGAAGTGGGCGGGATGTTACATCCGCTTCTATTGGGCGGCCGCTGTGTGACGTCGCGGTGACGCTAAATGTCCCTCCCTCTTCAGGAAGTGGATGTTCACCACCCACAGCGAGGTCGTTTGGAAGGTAAGTTCGTGTGACGGGGGGTTACAACATTGTGCGACACGGGCAACAAATTGCCCGTGCCGCACAAAAGATGGGGGCGGGTGCGATCGTAAATGCGATCGCACTATAAATTGTAACGTGTAAAGCAGGCTTAATAGGTGTCATACGCTGCGATGTCGCTAACGGCGCCGGATGTGTGTCACAAACACCGTGACCCCGACGATAATACGTTAGCGATATCGTAGCGTGTAAAGCCCGCTTAAGTGGCCAAAAACGTACCCACAAGTGTGTGAAATTTTGGTAGCATGATATCTAATTCCTTCAGTCTACACTGCAAACAATCCCGTATGTATGAGGTGAAATGATCTGAAAATACAACAGGGAGTAGGTACCTGACTCCAGGCCGGATCACTAGGAGTTGGAACCGGATCAGAAACTGACAATGACGACACAGTGATGTTCAACTGAGAGCTGAGACTTCCATTAATGGTGGCAGAAGCCAGGTTTTTACTCATATCCTGGAAATCTGCGTATGTCAGTGCACCTAAATAGGAAATCCAAATTAGCAGAAAATCATTACTGGAAATACCACAATGTGTGAAGGTAAACTTCAAAAACAGGAAGAAGTAGAGAGGATTTATCAAGACTGGTGTTTCATAGTGTCACTCTAAGGCCAGAGTCACACTTGGAAGTGACTCGCACGAGTCTCACATCGGCATCACCAGACACAGTCTGACGCTCTCCGTCTCAGCTGCATAGAAACACATGCAGCAGACCCACTCCTCTCTAGAGAGTGTGCAACCATGCCAGGTAATGCCGATGCGTGACTCGTGCTAGTGACTCGCAAGTGTGACTCCGGCCTTAAAGGGAACCTGTCATGCGCAATATGCACCAAGAACCACAAGCAGTTCTGGGTGCATATTTCTAATCCCTGCCTAACTGTCCCTGTATCTAGTAACATACATAAAGAGATCTTTAAAAAAAAGTATTTCTAAAGATCCTTTATGATATGCTAATGAGCGTAGGGACTAGCTGCAAGGGCGTTATTTCCCCCGACTAGTTTTAGTATGTTAGCATGCCCACAGGGAGTGGATGGCGTCCGAGGCGTTATCCACGCCAATCAGCACAGGAAGAAGGTGAAAGGAGGGACAGGAGGCATAGATTAGGATGCCCATAGGACCGAACCGAACAATTTACATTCAGGGCGGGAGATTTTATAATTATAATTTTATATTTTGGGGGCTAGGGGTTAACATGCGCCTTCATGGAATGCACCACAGGCGCTGCTTAAGGTGCTAGTTTTAGTTTAGAAAGCCAAAATCTGGTGACAGATCTCCTTTAAGCTTCCATCTCACAGGCAGCCCATGAGGGGGGAAGGGCAGTACAGCGGAGCTGACAGCATCATGAAAAGATGACTGCTGCTGCAAATGTGTTTGTAGTAAAACAATGTTTAGTTCTGCTGTAATGAGTTAAGCCTGCTTTACACGGTACGATCGATTGTGCGATTTCACGATCGATCGTACCTGCCCCCGTCGTTTGTGCGGCACGGGCAATTGATTGCCCGTGGCGCACAAAGTCGTAAACCCCCGTCACACGCACTTACCTCCCGTGCGACGTCGCTGTGGGCGGCTAACATCCACTTCCTGGAGTGGGAGGGATGTTCGGCGTCACAGCGACACCACACGGTGGCCGGCCAATAGAGGCGGAGGGGCGGAGATGAGCGGGATGTAAACATCCCACCCACCTCCTTCCTTCCACATAGCCGGCGGGAGCCGCGGGATGCAGGTAAGCGATGTTCATCGTTCCCGTGGTGTCACACGGAGCAACGTGTGATGCCACGGAAACGATGATCAACCAGCGCCATGTTTCATAAACGATATTATGAAACCTAGCGACGAGTACACAACTCACGATTTGTGAGCGATACTGCGTCGCTAGGAGGTGTCACACAGGTCGACGTCGCAAGCGATGCCGGATGTGCGTCACAAAAAACGTGACCCCGACGATCTATCGCACGATAGATCGTCTCGTGTAAAGCAGGCATAAGTTTTACGGAGATTCCATTTAAATGCTCTAGGTCCATAAATTGCCACTAATGTGATCTCTTATATTTTGGGGACTTGTGTGTGTTTGCACAAGATGATAGTGTAATGAGTCCCTGTATATGGATATTCGTGTACAAAAGACAGAGGATATGTCACGTATGAATTCTCCAATGGATTGCAGATCATTTTTGTATAAGGCAAATTGACAAGTGTTCTGTAGTAGCCTGTTCTCATCCATAATTAAAAAGGTTCCTACTCACCTGTTGAGTTGCTATTAGTAGAGTTTATTTGTTGGACCGGTGGATCTGCAATTTCTACAGAGACACTTATTCCTCCTGCTGCTCGCTTTCTACGATTGGCGCTCTCCGCCACTATCTTTGTAATACGAATTTTGCTTGCTGGGATCTTCAAGAAAATTGCAAGGTTCTTAACAAGATTGTCCCCATAGAACTGATCCACAGTCATTGCCGGCAGATTGAATGAAATAACAATCAAAGGAGATGTGCGAATTTCCACCGGGCTGGACCCTCTCACCAGGATATACAACATGTTATAGTCACGGTCAAAGAAGTTTTCTCCCAAAAATGTAGAGTTAAGTTGAGGCATGTATTGTCCTGTCAGAGAAAAGACAACAATCAAATCATCAGGATACTAATATTGTGGTAATGAAAGGTGAAATATGTCTGTCCATAACTGACTTCAGCAGGGCTAAATTCTTCAGTAAGGGCAACTCATGAAATTAGCCGGAGCGGCCAGAAATATCCAGCATCTTACCCTTATACGTTGGCTCCTTCAAGGTATAGTCAGATCCCTTCCATTCTATATTTGTAGGGTTTATATAGACATTATTAACATAGACATCCAATCTCTGAGGATTCGAGTAGTAGGTTCCCACAAGGACAGACTGAAATTAAAGAAATGTTATGGTGGTGGGATTTTAATGAACAGCATGAAGACAAGTCAAATATTATTAAAATTAATGCGATCATTATATGCCTTTATTAAGTAGTCTATGCATCCAGTACTGAGAAACTTCGAGTCCATATTTCAGATTCATAGGAAACTTCAGGGAGGAAGATGATGAATTCTGGTGTCACCTTTTGGAGGTAGCAATCCTAGAAGTCAAAGTGACCCTCCAACAAGACTTGTCGCATGACTTAGGGGTACTTTGCACACTACGACATCGCAGCTGCGATGGCGGTGGGGTCAAATCGAAAGTGACGCACATCCGGCGTGTAAACCGTTTTTGATACGATTAACGAGCGCAAAAGTGGCAAAATCGTATCATCGGTGTAGCGTCGGTCATATCCATAATTTCGGAAGGCCCGATGTTACGATGTTGTTCCTCATTCCTGTGGCAGCACACATCGCTGTGTATGAAGCCACAGGAGCGAAGAACATCTCCTACCTGCGTCCTGCGGCTCACGCCGGCTCCGCTTCTATTGGCCGCCTGCCATGTGACGTCGCTGTGACGCCGCACGACCCGCCCCCTTAGTAAGGAGGTGGTTCGCCGGCCAGAGCGACGTCGCAGGGCAGGTAAGTCCATGTGAAGCTGCCGTAGAGATAATGTTCGCTACGGCAGCTATGACACAATATCGTATGTGCGACGGGGGCGGGGACTATCGCGCTTGGCATCGCAAGCATCATCTTGCGATGTCGTAGTGTGCAAAGTACCCCTTAAGCCTGCTTTACATGTTACGATTCTGCATACGATATTGTATGCGATTGTAACCGCCCCATCATATGTGCGACACGTTCAATTTTGTTGAATGTGCCTCACAAACGATTAACCCCCATTACACGTACTTACCTGTCCATACGACCTTGATGTGGGCGGCGAACGTCCACTTCCTGGAGTGGGAGGGACGTTCGGCGTCACATCGACGACATGCGGCAGCCGGCCAATAGAAGCGGAGGGGCGGAGATGAGCGGGACGTAAACATCCCGCCCACCTCCTTCATTCCGCATTGCTGGCCGGGAGCCGCAGGATGCAGGTAAGATCTGTTCATCGTTCCCGGGGTGTCACACACTGCGATGTGTGCTACCCGGGTATGATGAACAACCTGACGTGCAATTCATGAGAAATGAACGACGTGCGTGCGATGAACGTTTTACCGTTCATTCGCAATCACACGTAGCTGTTACATACTACAATGTACCTTACGATGCCGGATGTGCATCACTTACAACGTGACCCCGCCGACACATCGTAAGATATATTGTAGTGTGTAAAGCGGGCTTTAGGATTTATGCCAGATCAGAACCTCCAATAGGTGGCACCAGAGTTCGTCTTTTCCTCCCTGAGGAGACAAATTGAATATTTCCTAGAGGAGCATTGCAGCTTAAAAGTCTTTTCTTAGGCATGCTGGAATGGTGTGTCAGTCTCCGTAGGGAGAATAGCTTTCCCTTGACACACATAGTGCAGCACGGTGGCTCAGTGGTTAGCACTGTAGTCTTGCAATGTTGGGTTTATATTCCAATAAGTACAACATCTGCAAGGAGTTTGTATGTTCTCCTTGATTTTGCATGGATTTCCTCCGGCTGATGAACACACTCTGAAGACATATTGATAATGGATTTAGTGTCATATCGGGGATGAGAAGAGCCCCGGCAAGCGACATAACACAAAGGGTACACTAGCGAAACAATACATGGTCCTGGATCTAGGGAATGCGGAGTGCAGTCACCTTTGTAACACTCACCTGAGGCTGATCCCTGCACTCCCTAGTATCCCTAGACAGGTCCTTCCCCCCATGAACCATCATGTGCCTGGGCCCTTGCTGGCCCCGAACTCACCCTAACTAGTACGAAGGCCAGTGAGACGCTAGTCTTGCCACTACAATAAAATAGCACAAGGAAGGTAAGACAAACAGGGTAAAGAGACAACAAATAGTTCTCTGCTAACTACTACTAATAGCTACTCAAGCAGGAAGCTTCTCAGCTGCAACAGGAACAACACCTCATCTCCAGGCTCCTCCAAAGTGGTCAGTTATAGAGTGAGCTATAGCCGGCATAGGAGAGAGTGAGGAGTGAGTTGATATAACGGAAGGGCATAGCTGCAGCTGAGATTAACAACTACAAGTCAATCTTAGCAGCATAAAAAAGAAACCTTAACCCCTTCAGCACCAAATGGAATTAAATATGCTCCTATTCAGGATAAGCGATGATCGGATTCTAAAACGGATCTGCACTCAACTAACCATTGAGACTTTCTGATCCAAGATCCCCCTGAGGTCTCAGCAGGGCATGACACACTAATGACATTTAGATTGTTAGCCCCAATGTGCATATGATGATGCTATCCATAGAGTGATGAGAAATTAAAGGTACTATAAAAGTGAGTAAAATTAATTATAGTGTCGTACAAAATCAGGAGCCGCAAAGTTGCAATGTCAACCAAGAGATGGTATACATATATATATATATATATATATATATACCGTATATATATGGTACATGTATGAGATCTTAAACAAAAATCTTTCAGTAAGAGAAGACAGAAGAGATCATAAAATGGGGGCCTCCATTCAGGACCCCAATTTAGGACCGATCTATCTCGATCCTTCCATATATTACAGGTGAGCCTAACTTTACTCACCTCTTCTTAAAGGGCCAGCGTCACTGGAACAGGATATGACTGATTACAGTTACAGGGTACATAAGACTTCCTTTTCGATGTGGGCGGTGCCTGTTCAACGTGTTCTTGTAGCTAGGTGTGCAGCTCCCTCTGTGCTTTGTACCCAGGTTAACCCGGTCTCTTCCACAGTGCCTGTCTGCCATCCTGAGTGTGTCCAGCTTGCCGGTGTCCCAGAAGTTGCACCGGTGACTATCAGCTGTGGATCCCGCCATCTTCCGTCAGCCTGTACCCGTCACCGATCCTGGATTCCACATGGTTACTTCAGCCTGCACGTCTCGCTGGACCTGGACCCCGTCTCCTGTTACCACTTGGCATCTGTACCCGGTTCCAGTCACCCGTCCTACATACGGTTCCCGTTGGACTTACAGCCCTATCCCGTACAGACTTCTGAAGGACACGAAACCCGAACTCACTTGTGTCCCGGCTGCCATGCATCTAGGCCCTCTGGGGAGGCCGCCAGACAGTCCCTGTATAGGGGTTCACTTCTGGTTGTCTCTCTGGGGAAGTCCGGTGCACGGTCCCGTGGATCCACCCCTGGACTTAACGTAACACCATTTATCTCAATGTCTGCCATGTAGAACTAAGTGCTATAACTATGGGATTGCTCATATCAGATAGCATACTGACCCATGTTATTTCAATCTGAAATCGGATGAGACTCCACCATTCAAGTTTATTGGTGCAAGAAAAAAAAAATCGGATGACACAGTATGGCTGTCATGGGTTTGTCACGGGTGACAGACAATCCTGTGGTGTCTGGCAGTAGAAGGTTACGACATTTGGTTGCGCAAAATACTCCCTGACTTTCTATTGTTCCTGCTGTCAGTATTCATTGTATTAGGCATCTCCTCTGCTGGATTGTCATACTTTTCCCTTTGAGACACAGCATAGTTCCTCTTCCCATCAGCTGTATTTCACCTTGGGTTTAAATAATCTCATTTTCCCTGAACATGTGCTGGTGTTATTCAGTGCATTCAGGCTCTGGATGCAAGCAGGTGGCTTGTACTCACCTGTAGTGTTGTTGCTGAAACTTTGCTGAACATCTACCTCAGTAATCTGTGGATAAGTAGTTCATGCACTTTCCCCTGTATGTCCTCCTTGTGTCTTCCTTCAGCATTTAGTGAGGTTGACAAAGTGCTCATCCCACCTATTTCTTATTTAGTGCCCAGCACTAATGATACCTAGGGTCAGGTATCCGGCTCGGCACATGGGTGAGGAACCTACCTAGGGTGATGAGGGACCTTAGGGACCAGCAGTAGGTTTGGTCAGGGGTCACCATCTCCCCTTCCCTAGATGTAGGGTTCCCCTTCCCTTCCACAATTTGCTTGGTACTTCCCCTTACCTAGCATAATAGCGTAAAAATGGCATCCAATTTTTACAGATACATTGCACTTCTGTAACGTAGGACACTGTAAATTGTCCTGTAAAAGAATAGTAGCTGCTACTGTAAAAAACAGATTGCACCCGGATGACGAGTGAGAAAAAAAAATCGTCCTATTTTTATGAGTGAAAATAGGCACAATGTTTTATACCATTGTGTGACCCTAGCCAAAGAGTGGGTGTAGCACCCAAAATGTGCTAATCCATTAGGTTTTTTGAACTTTGTCTCTGACTTAAATTTTATCGTAACTGAAAAAATTCACAGGACCCGGTACATCAGCCACATCAGTAATTGGTGGTCAATAGCCCTGAAAACCACCTCCTACTACCCGAAATTCGTGGGTCTTTTTTTGATTAGCCAGCCTGGCTCGACGTTATTTTTGATGTCATTGCACCAGACATTGCACCAGACCGTGTAATCGAAAGAAGAGCTGCAGATGCCGATAGGTTGGAGACAGTTTGCAGGGCTCTCGTCCAGAGGCTACAGGATAATGACGTGGCTGATGGACCAGATCCTCTGAATCGACTCCCAACAACTCTATTTGGCTCTTGACCTTTAACACATGCGCTCTTTATTTATGATGTCATTTATAGAGATGAGCGAACCTTTTCGATATAGATTTGCCAATTTTATATTCGGCACCAGCCTTAGCTTGTTCATTTGGGCTTGGTAACCCTTTGACCATTGGCCTCACACTGAATCTAATGGGGTTCGATAAGATTTGAAAATGTTCAGAGTTTGTTTGGGCAAACGAAGCATTTGTTTGGTTGGGCTCAGTAAACCGAGCCTTGAAAGGTTCGTTTATCACTAGTGATTCCAGCTATGCCTAAAGGCCCCGTCACACTAAGCAACATCGCTAGCAACATCGCTGGTAACGAACAACTTTTGTGACGTTGCTAGCGATGTTGCTGTGTGTGACATCCAGCAACAACCTGGCCCCTGCTGTGAGGTCGTTGGTTGTTGCTGAATGTCCTGGGCCATTTTTTAGTTGTTGCTGTCCTGCTGTGAAGCACAGATCGCTGTGTGTGACAGCGACAGAGCAACAACTAATGTGCAGTGAGCAGGGAGCCAGCTTCTGCTGAGGCTGGTAACTAATGTAAACATCGGGTAACCAAGAAGCCCTGTCCTTGGTTACCCGATATTTACCTTTGATACCAGCCTCCTCCGCTCTCACTGCCTGTGCTGCCGGCTCCTGCTCTGTGCACATGTAGCTAGCTGCAGGACACATCAGGTTAATTAACCTGATGTGTGCTGTAGCTAGGAGAGCAGGGAGCCAGTGCTAAGCAGTGTGCACTGCTCCCTGCTCTGTGCACATGTAGCTGCAGCACACATCAGGTAATTAACCCGATGTGTGCTGTAACTAGGAGAGCAAGGAGCCAGCGCTCAGTGTGCGCTGCTCCCTGCTCTGTGCACATTTAGCTGCAGCACACATCGGGTTAATTAACCTGATGTGTGCTGTAACTAGGAGACTGGGGGCTGGTCACTGGTTGCTGGTGAGCTCACCAGCAACTCGTGTAGCCACGCTCCAGCGATCCCTGCCAGGTCAGGTTGCTGGTGGGATCGCTGGAGCGTCGCAGTGTGACAGCTCACCAGCAACCTCCTAGCAACTTACCAGTGATCCCTATCGTTGTTGGGATCGCTGGTAAGTTGCTTAGTGTGACTGGACCTTAAGGCTGACCATGAGAATAGATCCAGAATCATATGATCTGCAATGAACTGAAGCTCCTCTCATCCCCTTGTTGTCATGCAGTTCTACCTATGGTTGATTGTGAGACAAACCCTTTAACCTAACGGGATTATAGAAAGTATATACTGTACAAGAATGTGAAGCAGTTTTATCATCCATGACTGATAGCTGTGACCATCGGCTTGTTAGTACCTTACCTTTGTGTTGTCTACGTTGAGCAGTATCAGTCGGAGATTCTGGGGGCTCGTGCTGGTAAAATAAACATCAAATGACTTGTTGGTAGCCACTATAGAGTGAAACAAGGAGACCCTCCTCTGACAGGTATAGCCAGAACACCAGCCATGGTCTTGGGGCCCTAAAATTAAAATATAGAGCAGTTTGGTGAAATCATCAGAATAAATACAAAAAGGAGAGGTATGAATGGAAATAGTACATGATACACACCATTGATGAGGTCCACGTAGCCGTCCCCCAGCACAGCCACGGGTGACAGGCGTCTCGTCTCAGTGTCGGCATCAAGGCTCTCTATAACAAGCATCTCATGGTCCAGACCACTACATCTGTAGGCCTCCCAGGCCGGTATGTATACACATGTGTTATCCCTGATGATCCCTGGTGAAAGCAAACACAGAATATAAAAGGACGTCTAAAACTGATGTTTAGACAATGAGGAGAAAAAACTGAAAGCTACATATTCGTACTAGTGATCCCCTTACTTGGGATGTCAGTTTAGGTGGATGGCCACGTCTTGGTAGGTTTACAGTTGTGCCATAGTCCTTCCATTTTTGGATAATGAATTGAACAGTGCTTCGTGAAATGTTCATAGCTTGAACTATTTTTTATAACCTAACCCTGCTTTACTCTTCTCCACAACTTTATCCTTGACCTGTCTGGAATGTTCTTTGGTTTTCTTACTGTCGATTGACCCTAATGTTCTCAAGCAAATCTAAGAGTCCTTCACAGAACAACTGTACTTATACTCAATGCACTAATGAGGTGACTTCTGAAGGCAATTGGTATCACATTATAGGAGGCTGAATACAAATGCAATTCAAAATTTTCAGATTTATATTTTTAAGATATTTAGAAAACCATGCATCAAATAATTTGACTGCTACAACGTGCTGCAATTCTGTACTGCAGTGTATTGGTCTATCAGAATTATCCTATTAGATCTTTCCTCTTGCTGGTATATCCGGTCTCGGCCATTACAACAGTAGTTAGGCTGTGTAATACAGCTGGTTGCTTATGCATTTTGTGCATGCTCTGCTCCTAAGAGTGCTTCAAACTCCTATTCTAGCACCTTCTGCTATAAACTTATGTCAAATAATGCCAAGGGGTTAAAACATGGTCTTGTTTCACATATCAAACGATTTTCAAGTGCACTATTTAGAGTCTGTATTTATGGGTTATTGACCTTTGTATGGCGCCACTTGTGACACAGGGATTCGGCTTCCATTCAGGTAAGTCAGCATGACTTTAGGGATCCTATAGTCTCCTAGTCCATACTTTGTGTCTCCATTCCACTCAAACTCTGATTGTGGAACCACATCACCGATCTGCCCCAGGAAAGAACCATCAAGATCCTTCAACAACGTCTTCCTTTTGGCATCGCAGGTCATATCTACACAGTCAGAAGGATTGGCTTTTCTGCAGCAAAAATAAAAAAATAAAGATGATGTGACCTTTCCAATACTTACAGAGATCTATATTACACACATTATAGTGTATTCTGTTGGATGTGATAACCCAGGGTACCGGGCAGCCCCTTAGTTTTCTATCAGAGAGGCCACCATGTACTATATGGACAAAATAAATGCAACAGCTCCATATTACACCTTCAACAGCTTTTATGACCACCCATTCTAAACCTTTGGCTCTATTTTGGAGATGCTTGTTGGAATTTTTGCCACTTTATCCAGAAGAGAAATTGTAAGGTCAGACACTGACCACTCTAATTTATCCCAATGGTGTTGGGTGGAGCTTCGTGAAGCCAGTCCAGCTATTCCACCTCAAACGCCTCCAACCATGCGTTTACAGATGTTGTGCATTGGGCACAGTCAAAGAGAACAGAAAAGGGCCTTTCCCAAACTGTTCCTACAAAGTTGGAATTGTCCAAAATGTCTAGTGCTGAAGCATTAAAGTGTGGCGCCCTGGACTAGCCAGGTCGTCACAGGTACTGCAACACACACCCCCACCCCGAGACAGGCACATCAGCCAGACACAAAATCCCTGTTGCCTCCCTCCAGGGGCTGATGTCCACACCAGGTGAGGTGGAGCCAGGCGGTTGGCCCCACCCACTGAGGAGTTCACAGTCCTGGAGGCGGGAAAAGGAAGACAGATGAGTTAGGGAAGTGCAAGAGAGAGGAGTGAAGTAGTAGTGGAGGAGAAAACTGACCGTGTCCGGGTGTGTGGCCTGGGCACTACGAGCAAGGTTGGCAGACGGTGGTGGCCGTCTGCAGGAGAGGCAGATCAACGCGGAACCGTAGAACCGGGGACGGGCGGTGGCCCGCCGGTACTGAACCGGGGAGCGAAGTGAAGCCAGCACACACAGGCAGGGCTTGCGGACCCCGACCAGGCTTGGAGCCGCCATTAGAGGTCAAATCCGTCAGTGACCGGAACCCCAGGGGTTTCCTAACAGCCAAGACCCGATTGAAGGCAACTGTCCAACCAGCAAAAGGAAATACAGCTACCGCCACAGCTAGAGTTCCAAGGGCCAGAGCCTGCGAGCAAAAGGGCTCCTCCGGCACATATACACGCTGGGGAGCGGGTTACCGGTGGGAATCCATCGGGACCAAACATACACACAGGTGCAGAGAAAGGCAGCCACCACCAACCGTCCGGGAGAAGCCACAGCAGCCGGCTGCGGGACCCATCCATCCAGCTGTTTGGTTTACCAGAGACTTTGCGTACATTTGTGGCTGAGTGAGTACTACCGTGCCGTCCGGCACCGCGCTGCGCAGTCCAAGCGACCCTGCACCTTCCCGACCCTGCCTCCCCGTCACCTCACCGGGCCCCGGGACCACCAACCCATACCCACGGAGGGGGAGAACAACATCCCAGCTGCTCCCTGCCATCGCTCCCGGGATCCCCGTTACCAGCAGCGGTGGTGCCCAACCTCACCACAACCCGTGGGTGGCGTCACGGACCAAATCCCCAAACCATACTACCCCCTTTCACTCACGGGCGAGGAGCGCCGCTCGAGTCCCCGGATCTGGACCACCGCTCGAGCCACCGAGCAGCCGTCGCAGCAGCGCCGGACCCGAGCGTTAGCGAGCGCAGCGCAGCGGCGCCCTCCCCGCCCGCGACAAAAGCACCACTCCAGCGTTTTGTTGTTTTTTTTTAGAGCTGGAGTGGTACTTTAAATGTGTGCCCCCTGTCCCCAGTATTATAGTCACCTGCCACTTCATCATTTTTGAGCGCCGCTCTGGTACCTCATGCCGTCTTGTGCCCGTAACTTTTGACTGGTTGGAATCCAGAAATTACGTCAAAAGCGCTCAATTCAAGTCTATGAGATCCAAAATGAGGCACTCATATATTTAAATTGAGTGTGTGATCCATGGAGCGGCTGACATGTCACAAATACAAGGAGACCAACCAGAGCGATGCTGGAAACAAATGAAGATGGCAGCAGGTGAGTATAAGACAGGGAACAGAGGCTTAGATTTAAAGCACCACTCAATCGTTTTTTATTGGACTGTTGGAGTGGTGCTTTAAATTTAAGACTCTGATCCCTGTCTTATACTCACCTGCCGCCATCTTCATTTGTTTTCTTTAATATCCCCCTTCACTGGTGTGACGCCCTGGACAAGCCAGGGGTCACAGGTAATGACATCACCACACCCTACACCCCGGTTAGGCACATCAAAGCTAGACCCCAAAAATCCTTGTTGCCTTCCTCCAGGGGCTGATGTTCACACCAGGGGGTGGGCCAGGCGGTTGGTCCCACCCACCTAAGAGTTCACAGTCCTGGAGGCGGGAAAAGAGTGGAGTTACGCTAGGGAAGTGAAAGTGGAAGGAGTAAAAAGTGAAGTGGAAGAGAGCAACTGACTGAGAGCGTCCGGGTGTGTGCCCCGGACAGAGACAGCAAGGTTAGCAGACGGCGGTGACCGTCTGCAGGAGTGGCCTATCGGAGTTGCCGTAAGGACCGTGGACGGGCGGTGGCCCGGCGGTACCGGACCAGTACACAAGGAGAAGCCAGCACCATTGGCAGGGGCCTTTCGGACCCCGGCAAGGCTTGGCGTCGCCGTGAATTTGCCAAATCCGTCAGTGAAGGGGACCTCCGGGTTTCCAAACAACTAAGTCCCGATTGAAGGCAACAGTCCAACCAGCGGAGAGAGACACCGCCACCGCCAAGGCAACAGTTTCTCAGGGCCAGCGCCTGCGGGCAAAGAGGGGCTCCTCCGGCCCATATCCAAGCCGGGGAGCGGGTTACCGGTGGGAACCCATTGGAACCAACAGAAGTACTAGGTGCAGGGAAAGAGACAGTCACCGTTAACTACCGGGGAAAAGCAACAGCAGCCGTCCGTGGGAATCGTCTTTCCAGCCGTGTGTTTTACCGAGAATGTGTCATTGTCTCAGGCTGAGTGAGTACCACCGTGCCGTGCGGCACAGCGCTGCCCCCGCGACCCTGCACCTCTCCAGGCCCCGCAACTGGCCTGCCATCACCCATCCTCCACCCCATCACTGGGCCCCGGGACAACCAACCCCTACCCACGGAGGGGAGAACTAACAACTCAGCTGCTCCCTGTCACCGCTCCCGGGATCCCCATACAGAGCAGCGGTGGTGTTACCAAAAGTCACCACAACCGTGGGTGGCGTCACGGACAATAACCAAATCCCCACCACCAATACACCCCTTTCACTCATGGGCGAGGAGCGCCGCTTGAGTCCCCGGGATCCGGCACACCGCTCGAGCCACCACCGAGCAGCGGCAGCCGCAGCAGCAGCGGCCGGACCCGAGCAGTGGGAGAGCGCGGCGTCCCCTCCTCCGCCCGCGACACTGGCACTAACTAGACAAGACAGACCACTGAAAATCAAGCCTATTGCATTATCCCTCCACCAAACTTTACAGTTGTCTAAATGCAGTTCACTCATAGATAATGGTGGAATATTTAGGAGGGAAGAAATGTCTTGAAATATCTTGTTACCCTGATGGGTGCTATTACAGGACTGCACTGGTATCAGTGAGCTCCTTACCACCAGCCATTCTGTCACAAATGCTGGTAAAGCCAGTGTTCTTCATGGAGTAAGACAAATGTCATACACCGATGGCAATGGGACTAAGTGAAAAGTCTGATGTTAATTATTATTATTATTTATTATTATAGCGCCATTTATTCCATGGCGCTTTACAAGTGAAAGAGGGTATACGTACAACAATCATTAACAGTACAAGACAGACTGGTATAGGAGGAGAGAGGACCCTGCCCGCGAGGGCTCACAGTCTACAGGGAATGGGTGATGGTACAATAGGTGAGGACAGAGCTGGTTGCGCAGTGGTCTACTGGGCTGAGGGCTATTGTAGGTTGTAGGCTTGTTGGAAGAGGTGGGTCTTGAGGTTCCTCTTGAAGCTTTCCACGGTAGTGGAGAGTCTGATGTGCTGAGGTAGAGCGTTCCAGAGTATGGGGGATGCACGGGAGAAATCTTGTACACGATTAATGATTAAGTTCTGCGTCCTAATACTTTTGTCTGTAGCGTATATACAGTACATGGCAGACAGAGAATGTATAACATATATATATGATTATTGATGGGGAAACATATTTGGGCACATCTAATAATGCAAATATGTACGTTTACTTTACTACAGCTACTTACGAAACATCTGGTCGATGGATAAACACTTTCTGATCCTCTGAACAGTCTGACATTGATATTGTGGAGACTTCCACCGGGTGCTGCAGATCTTCACTATCTGGGTTTGTCATGAACATTACATTGGACTGTCCAGAACAAACAGATTTGTACTCCACAAATGTTGTATCTGAAAATGAAATAAAAACAACAATAATGTATTTGTAAGAGGGTGGAGTAGGCCCGTGTTCTCCTGCCCTAAAGACACTGATCACCATTGTAGCAATGTGAACTGTGTTTATGTGGCTATTATGGATGCAATGTGTTTATGCATAAGTGTGCCGCCCCCATGTCGGCAGCCTGCCGCTGCTCGGGTCCGGACCTTCCGTTGGGTGGCTCGAGGGTCTCCGGACCCGGGGGATCACGCGGACACTCCGAATGAAAAGGGGATGGGATGGTGGATGTAGGACGTATATGTACGGACGGGGCCGTACTAAGTTTGTGACGCCACCCATGGTATGTAGTGAGGTTGGACACCACCGCTGCAGTTACGGGGCACCCGGGGGAGATGTTGTGCAGCAAGTTGTTAACCCCTCCATGGGCAGGGATGGTGGCCCCGGGACCCGTTGGGGAGGTTTGGTGCAGGGAGATGGGCGGCCGCTGGGTACTGGTGTACTCACTATTAGAAAACACACAAGTTTCTGGTAAACCAAGGTGGTGGTGGTCGGTGCCTGCAGCTGGCTGCGTTCTGGTTACCCACTCGGCTGGTGGTCTCTGTCTTTCTCCCGCACCTTTGAGAACAGTGGACTGCCTGTGCTTGAAACTTCAGGAGTCCGCTCCTGGCTGGTTGTTGCCTAAGGAGCCCTTGCCCACAGACGCTGGCCCGTGGGATCTCTGAGCCGTGGCGGTGGTCTTCTATCCCCCTCATTGGGCTGTTGCCTTCTTTTCGGGACTTTGGGTGGGACAGGACCTATAATCCTGGCCTCAATCGGTTAATTAACCAGTTCCAGTAGGCTCTGGTTCCTGGCTTCAGGGTCTGAGTACCCCCCTTTGTGCACGGTTTCCGGTCGGGTCCCCGGTGTAGATACCGGCGGGCTACGACCCTGTCCCGGTACAACCCGGTTCTGCCGAACCGTCTTCCTGTCTCCTGCGGACGGAGGCCACCGTCTGCCTTCTAGCCAGTGGCACCAGGGCTCCTACCCTGGCACCCATCAGTTTGCTTCAGGCCTGACACACAGGCCTGACCTCCACTTCTCCTGAACACTGAAACTGATCTCACTACTTTCCCCGCCCCAGGCTGTTTAAACTCCTCGGTGGGCGTCTTCCAACCACCTGGTTCCGCCCCCTGTTGTGTATATCTAGCCCTGATGGGGTGACTAGGATTTTCTGGTCGACTGTGTGTTACCTGTGAGGAAAAGGTGTTATGCGGGGCCCCATTTGTGACTACCTGGCCCGGCCAGGGCATCACATAAGCATTAGTGTGGCCATCTGGTGGCAGGGTTTTAGGTACTGCTGCCTAGTATATAGAATAGGTTCTGCCTAGCGACAGGAGGACTAAAGACAGAGAACAGTTAATCTCTATGGGTCCCTCACAGGAGGAGGAAACAACTGCAGGGAACAACATGACTCCATTCTGGTTTTGTCAGTAGTATTTAGATTGTAGAAATCTGTACTAGTGGGTAGTATAGCGAGCAGGAAAAGTGTGCAAGCCCAAAAGATAACTTAGACCAAAAAAAGTGGCTGTTTGGGGCATTCGAGACCTGATCCTCGGGGTCAAACCAGTAACACAGCATGCGGGAAGGACTCCAGTCGATAAATAGTAGAAAGTCACCTCCATCCCGCAGTCGTGAGTACCAGACCCAAACTCTAGTGAGGTTTCCCTGTCAGTGAACTGACTCCAGCAGTACTAGTCCTCAAATGGAGACTTGGCAATGTAGAAGAGATGAGTTTGACGGCAGTCAACACCGTTATAGAGAATAGGTCCCTGCGGGTGGCGCGAGAACCTGGTCAGGGAGGACTTTATTGTGTGGGACTGTGCTGCCAGACAGAAAGGATAAGTATGGACAAACATTAGCAGTAGTACCAGGAATGATAGAGCAGCCTATAGTAACATTGTGACTTAAAGTCAAACGTATTGTAAACAACGTGTTGAAGTGTTGTGCACACAGTATCGATGTGTTTAAAGTACGGTGCATAACTTAAGTGAAAGTTTGTTGAGAAAGAAACAATTATCTGTGTTTGTGAGTACCCGGCAAAAGAATCCTTGTCTGCACATGACTTGCACACACAAAGACTACACACCCAGCTAGGATCACCGCAACCAGTCACTTCTCCCTTGCTCTGTGGAGGTGGCGGGGGCATAGACCACCGAAAGAATGAGCCACTCATCGTCGACTACCACCCCGCACCACCCCCACATATTAAATAAAATGCATTTTCTTACAAGATGAATAACAGAAGTTAGCCATGAAATATAAGAGAACAGTTCACCTTTCACAGTCAGGAGGCCGCTGATTGCATTATAGCTCATTGTTCCCGCATTCGGGTGTCCAGGTGCCCCGTTATGCCCGGAAGCAAAGTTGGGCCAGCAAATGCCACTTCTGCCACCTATAAATGAATGGAGGATAATAAACAATCTATATGGCTGAAAACATACAATGAAATCAGGAACATCCATTTGTCAGAGGGCTCAGAAAGCACTCAAGTACTTGGAGAGAACTAAACCGAAGGAGCACCAGAAGAACCTAAAAAAAACTTGACGAACATCTTGCTAGTTGTTGCCTATGAGGTATGGAGAAATAGCAGCAGATTGTGTTCAGACCGAGTTTGTGTTCAGGACCAAGTTTGTGTTCAGTTCATGACTCCTGTTGGGGGCTTCCATATGAATCCTTGACAAATAGCGTTAATATGATGTCCTGACGGCATCCATCTATTTAGCCAGATGCACAGCAAAGAGGACTATGTTGTTGTGTTCACCTAAAAAGGCAGATACTTCCAGAAAAAAAGGACAAATAGAGTCCAAAGCTTCATATTTTGGCTGTGTTGGACACATCTCTGAATACTTTTTTGGGGGAGAATTCAGATGGAAGACACAACGCAGTTATGATTTGTGGACAGAAAAGTAATGTGAATCCAAACTTACGACAACTTATACTCAACCTCAAAGTTTCCCTTGTGCATCAATCTTAAGAATTAAAACCCTATTGGAATTCTTGTGCAACCTAAACCCCCAAAGGGAAATATTAAGGTTGTCTCTGAGTCACAATGTCACAAATACACATGAAACATGAAACAAATACTTATCTACCATGTTTTAATTTTCCCGTTTGGGGATTACCTACCTGTCAGAGGCCTGGCACTGCGATGCTGAGCAGAAAGCTTGACATTGGCATCACTGTCTGTCAGGACATCACTGCAATTAAAGTCTGGACTGTTTCCCACCAGCAAGGATTTCTGAAGATAAGAAAGCGGCAAATACGAGGGGTGAACTCTATGTTTAGTGTTCCTTTCCATATTGAATGTCTGTCTGCCAGCAGCCATCACTATGGAGAGCTTAGCACTACAATTAGAGCAAGAAAAGGGCTAATGTATTAAGATTTGCCAAACCTCCCATGCTGTGATAGATCTCAACAGAAATGTTAGAACAAGGAAACAGTTGAAGGGTGTGATTAAGATGGGTAAACACATGGAATGTCTTTTTTATGCATCTAAGAATTCTGCTATTTGCTATTATGTTATGTATGAGACACCTACATTTATCTACAAAATATTATATAGAAGAAGAAGGAGGAGGATAGGGATGGTAGCAGGGAAAGACAGGTAGCAGATAGAAGGGGAGTCCTCAGCAAGATGTAGATGTGAGATGTCCCAAGTAACAGATCTTGACCCTATGGGTCACCCCCACGGCTGCGACATGCAGGATCCTGTACTGATGGTGGAACCACATACCCCACGGAAAGGGGTTTAGTCTGACAGTTGGGGGCCTGGTGTCGGTGCCTGCTGGTAAGAACGGAAGGAGACCCTGACTCACGGAAAAGGTCAGTGCGCCCCCTGGTGGTGGAGGTATATCTGGATGGCCTGGCACGGAGAGGAGACCCCTGCATAGATGCGAACCCCTGTGTGGACATGAAGTGAAGTGAGGGAAAGAAAGGGCCTTAGACTTTAGATAGTGCCCAGGTGCCAGAGGACCGATTGCTGCAAATTTGTATTGTGTGAACAGGAGAAGGAACCCCCTTGAAACGGATACCGAAGTTGTAAAAAGTTCCCAGAAATAAAGTTGGAAGCATTCAAGAACTGTGACTGAGCTTTATTTGCCGAAGAGAAGTGAATGTAATGACGCCTGAGACTAACGGAGTCCTCCTGTGTGTGGTCCGTCTACGAGGAGGTAAGGGGTTAATGACAGGTAGTGCTATGACCTGTTGTTCCCCTGCTGCTACGACTACTACACATTCCTGCCCCATGCCCTCCACCACAAGGATATAAAGTAAATGAACACTCCAACAAATGCTGGAGATTGATGGAAATCACATGCCAGTGTATTTCTGGTCATAAACTGTCACATGAAGGTCTTTACCAACATCCCCAACTGTCATGGCGGCGGGATCTGTTCAGAATTTAGATTTTGGCACTCCGCCTGATAACTTCTCTGATGTCTGTGATCAGTGCAGGCAGACTTAAGCATCAACCAACAGATTGATAGTTCATAGGCATTCTAGCAAGAGTCAATCTCTGCTGGTCTGCTTATTAGTCTCCTTTGATCACATGTTGTGGGGGAGCCAATCATATCTGCTCCCCTCCTAAATATGGTGGCTAGATCCTTCCTTCTATGCAAGCTATAGTTTATCTAAGCTGGTCTGGTGAGGTGTTAAGTAGTACTTGTTGCTCTGTGTGGTTGTAGAGTTAACCCTTGTTGTCTTTTTTGTTGCTACATTCCTGCTCTTGCTTTTCTCGTGAGTTTCTCATTGTTTGTTGCTCTGAGTTTGCAGTGTGTCAGAGTTTTGGTTTTCCCTTGTCTGTCTTTATCCGTTGGTGTCTCAAACCTCATTGCTGGGCCGGGGGTGCAGATTCTCTGCGATGTCACGGGGTGGCCTGGCCCGATTCCGTTGCCCCAGGCGTACAGAAATGAGGGTGGAGGGGTGGTAGGAAGGCAGGACGGAGGATGGGGGTGGTAGTGGCAGTTAGGAAAGTCTATTAGATGATCGTGACGCCACCTGTGGTATGCAGCCAGAGATGGGGGCCGCCGCAGCAGGGTCTCTTGCCGGGGGCAGATGGTGGGTGCAGCTGGGATGGTATCGCTCCCCACAGGCGGAGCGGGATTACCCCGGGGAGGATGATGGGGTTGTGGTAGTCCCCGCTGACGCCGCAGAGAGGCAGGGGCTGCGGTTCCATGTTTTTTTTAACTCACAGGTAGTTCAGGCGCTACCCCAGAGTACCGAACTGACACGATGGGCTCCAGCCGATCCCGGATAGTCGGCGGTCACCGCCGGTGCCCGTGAAAGTCTTTTAGTGAAGTATCCCTCGGTTGCTGTCTGGAACCTGGGCTGAACCTCCTGCTCCAAGTATGGGCCCATGAAGAGAGAAAAACACTAACTCCAGTTGTCAGTGCTAGGTGTTATCCCACGCTGTGCCCAGGAAGGTTCTGCTGTAAGTGTAATGGTTGCGCCTACTTCTACCCCATGTGGTGCCTGCCCCCGGTGGTTGTCCTAGCGACTGGGGAAGTCCCATGTTTCGTGATGGCTGGCTACCCTGTCTGTCCTAGTCCACCCCCCCTGTGAGTAAGCACCTTGCTGTTGTTTGTGTGTGTTTTGTGAAGGCACCGGCAGGTTAACCCCCCTCCTGACCCGGGATAGATATTACCCCCTGAAGAGTGGTGCAATACCCTATGGCGCCTGAAGCCCAGGGGCGTCATATTTCCTTCTTACTTCTTCCCCTTAATTTGCTGGTGGGAGGGGGAATCAGATTAGTTCTGATTGGGAGCATAGCCAGGCATGAGACTCAGGCATCTCCACTATTAGGGGTAACCCTGAAGTTAAGGATAGCCTAGGGACCTTTAGCATGAGGGACAGTATAGGAGCCCTTGTCTATTGCTTTTCTACAGTCACATTGTAACAAACTGAATTCGAGAAATTTCTAATTTGGAGTTAGGGCTGCTCTAATAATATTATTTTACTATTGAGATCAATGTATAAGAAGATGCATTAAAAGGATTGTCCGATGCTAGGAACAATCTTATTTTTTTTGTAATAATTCTGCCTCCTTTCCAAAATCTCCCATTGCTACTTCTCCCATAAACGGTCCTTTCTTCTCTTTTTATGCATGTCTTCACATATATGTCTCTATATAGTGTTCCATCCTTTGATATCTACTCCACATGTCTCGTATCCTCAGCTTGATACATACACAGTAGATGATGGTCTAAGAAAGAAAGAGGTCAACTCATTTAATGATTTTTCCTGCTGCTCCTGGTGGTAGTTGCAGGGAGCTAGAATAGTGGTCGTAACTTACGACCACTAGTAACTAACTGACTGTCATTAAAAGAGTGATTGTAACCATGGATAACTAGGATGCAATGCCCTGCACATGAGGTAAGAGACATTGCTTATGAGGAGAACTATACTACATGTCTAATTGGAAGTGTTTTCTAATTTTATTATTACATTTACTACATATTGGGATGGGATCTTGGAGATGGGAATACCCCTTTAATTTTGTATACTCACCGAGATCTGCACGGTTTTGTTAGATATTTGGTGACTGGTTGCTGCTGGTGTGTAAACTATAGAAAGTACACCCATTCCATTTTCTGCTAGAAACACATCAGAGATCTGCACCGACGATGTAACCTGTAAAGATATAGACACAGGAGACTTAGAAATAGGTATCAAGACAATAACGCTACATTCCCCCAATGAGCTTTTACTGTTGCAGAATTTCTGCACCTATTATGTAAAGTGGGTTACTTGCGTTTCTTACATGCACTTTTTGTGTGATTTATACTTTTTTTTATCACATTTTTTGACTCTGCAGTTTTGTCTCTTGTTGTTATGTCATGTTTTAAATAAAGCTGCTTTGTTTTTGATGCTTCCTGGTATTTGGCTTTGACAAAACCTTATTGATATTATTATGTGCGGATTAAATACCTCTTAAAGGGAACCTGTCAGATTTAAAATGCCGTATGATGAAAAGGTCAGAAGGTCTAGCATGTCACAAAGCAAGAGGAGGTATGTACGTGGGTGTAAGGCTCGGCCGCCCCTGCCCTGCAATGCACTGCTTATTAGAATAAATGACATATTGTACAGTATTTCAGTGTGTAATGTAGACATCTAGTGGCCGAGTTTTGAATAACTTCCCTGGTTCCTGGTAGGTATGGACAGGGTTAAAGGTTTGGTAGACATCCTCTCAGGGGTGGAGTTTTTAGTAAGTAGAAGATAGGCAGCAGCCATGTTTTAGTTAGTCATGGAGGAGAAGGAAGCCAGTAAAGTTGCATCTGTGGGAGTTATGGCGAGTGTAGTGGACCCAAGTGAATTCGGCCGGACCCTCTGGGTCAACCCCACTCTCGATACGAAGTAAACAACAGGCAAAGTGGGTGTTCATCCACGTATACCAGGTCAGGATCCAAAGCAGCCCATCCTCTGGGAAAGCAGCTGCCACCCTCTGGTGTTCCAGGTAAAAACCCCAGCAATGGAGGTTCAGGCAAAATAAGACCCACACCACACCATGAAGGAGGTCCGTCCCACAACGTGAAGGAGCTCCGTCCCATACCGTGAGCGAGCTCAGTCCCACAGCTGTCCAAATAGTTTTTCAGAAACTAAATCCTTGTGGGTGGGACAGAACAGGGCCGGCTCCAGGTTTTTGTGGGCCCTGGGCGAAAGAGTCTCAGTGGGCCCCATCCACACATAGACATGCACAGATACATACACATACAGGCATACGTACACATACTTATTTAAAGAGAAATTCACAAAAACACATAGACATAAATCTAGACACAGTCATATACACTGCCATACATAGATACATATCATACATACACAAACATTATTTTTATATATTTATCCTGTATATATATTTCTAATATTGGGAAGCCGGCAACAGCCTCATTCACCTCCCGGCTTGTCTAACAGACATGGCCGCACATAGGGCACACTAACACTGCTGTATATACATCACAAGAGAGGTCTGGGGTGGGGGGGACATACAACTCTGGGGGTAGTATGCAGCCCCCATATTGTGTTATGAAGCCCCCATTGTCCTCCATATAGTATTATGTAGCCCCCATATGCACTATGCAGCCCCCATATAGCACAATGCAGACCCAGATAGCATTAGGCACCTTCATGTAGTATACAGCACACGTATAGCACAATGCAGACCCAGATAGCAATAGGCACCCTCATGTAGTACACAGCCCCTAAATTGCACAGTGCAGAGCCAGATAGCATTAGGCACCCTCATGTAGTACACAGCACCTATATAACACAGTGCAGAGCCAGACAGCACAGTGCAGAGCCAGATAGCATTAGGCACCCTCATGTAGTACACAGCACCTATATAACACAGTGCAGAGCCAGATAGCATTAGGTATCCTCATGTAGTACACAGACCTGTATAGTACAGTGAAGACCCAGACAGCACAGTGGAGAGCCAGATAGCATTAGGCACCCTCATGTAGCATACAGCTTGTATATAGCATAGCCTGTATATAGCACAGTGCAGAGCCAGATAGCAGTAGGCACCCTCATGTAGAATACAGTGATTAATACTCAGTGGCGTAACTAGAGTTTGATGGGTCCTGGTGCAAAATTTGGATCGGGGCCCCCCTCCACGTACACCGACACTTAGGGTGCGGGATAATGACACTGACACTCGGGGTACAGGATAATGATGCTGACACTTGGCTCTTACCCTCAGCACCCAGGTTTCCCATGATCTGAAATCCCTCTATCAGTACCCAGATTTCCCATGTTCTGATATCCATCTTTCCCTCAGCACCCAGCTTTCCCATAACAGAGTAAAGCTGGGTGCTGAGAGATGTATAGCAGAGCATGGGAAAGCTGGGTGCTGAGGGAAAGAGCCTTTTTCCCTCAGCACAAAACATTCCCATCCCATACTTGTATCTTTGTCCTCCTTGTATATAGATCTCCAAATACTATAATGGCCCCCACATAGCCTTCCGTATAATATAAAGGGTCCCACATAACCCGTCATATATTATAATGCACCCCCATAGTTCTCCATGTATTATAATTCACCCCATAGTACTCCATATATTATACTGCACCACAGTCCTCCATGTTTTATAACGCACACCCATGTGTGACCATGTGTAAGGTAGCCTCCATATTCCTCCATTTATTATAATGTAGCCCCCATAGTGCTATATGTATTATAATGTAGCGCCATAAATCATCATTTTGTATTATGCAGCCCCATACTCATCCATGTATAATGCACCCCTAGTCCATGTATAAGGTGTCCTTCATGTTTATTATGCAGTCCCATAGACCTCCATGTATCATGGAGCCAGGCCCCTCCAGGCCTCCATGTGTCATGCAGCCAGCAAAATAAAAAACAAGTACCTCTCTTCTCCTTCCAACCCTGCGACTGCGGTAGTTACGCCCCTGCCCCCATATGTCACACACCCTGCACCCCCATATCACACACACTACACCCCCATATCTCACACACCCTGCTTCCCATACAGCCTGCACCCCCCATATCCCACACACTGCTCCCCATACAGCCTGCACCCCCCATATCCCACACACACTGCTTCCCACACAGCCTGCACCCCCCATATCCCACACACACACACTGCTCCCCATACAGCCTGCACCCCCCATATCCCACACACACACACTGCTCCCCATACAGCCTGCACCCCCCATATCCCACACATACTGCTTCCCATAAAGCCTGCACCCCCATATCCCACACACACACACACTGCTCCCCATACAGCCTGCACCCCCCATATCCCACACACACTGCTCCCCATACAGCCTGCACCCCCCATATCCCACACACACTGCTTCCCATACAGCCTGCACCCCCCATATCCCACACACACACACACTGCTCCCCATACAGCCTGCACCCCCCATATCCCACACACTGCTCCCCATACAGCCTGCACCCCCCAGATATCACACACTACACCCCCATATTTCACACACCCTGCTTCCCATACAGCCTGCACCCCCCCATATCACATACACACTACACCCCCATATCTCTCACACCCTGCTTCCCATACAGCCTGCACCCCCCCATATCACATACACACTACTACACCCCCATATCTCTCACACCCTGCTTCCCATACAGCCTGCACCCCCCATATCACACACAATACACCCCCATATCACACACACCCTGCCCACATATCTCACCCTGCCTGTACCCCAACTTACCCCTCTCAAACACTCTGCACCCCTTCACATCCTTCTGTCAGTCTGCAGCCCTCATATGCCACTCACCCTGCAGCCCCCCTCACCCTCATGTCCCCTCTTTTCTTATTACCAGTCATCATGTGTCCAAATCGCCTTCAGTATCTTGCTTTCTGCCGACCTCCTGTGTCTCCTCCCACACAGTCACATGGGCGTGACGTCATCGCAGGTCCTGCAGGATGGAGATTCCGTCTTCTGTGCAGGTCAGGAGCACTCCTGAAGCTCAGAAACGGCTGGTGGCCTCTCCAGGTCAGGGGCCCCTCTACTGACACTGGGCTCCGCTGACTCACAGGCCAGCCACTACACAGCGGCACTACCCATAGGGGCCCGGCAGCCGGCTCTGCAGAGCGGCTGCCGGGCCCCTATGTGTACTAGTGCCGCTGTGTAGTGGCCGGCCTGTGAGTCAGGGGAGCCCAGTGTCAGTAGAGGGGCGGCTCACTTCTCGTTCGCCCGCTGATCCGGTCTCCTCGGCGCGTCGTCCTTTGCTGTCGCTCACTCTGACCTCTCAGCAGGCGCGCAGTGATGACGTCACCGCGGTCCTCTGCAGAGCTGTCAGAACGCCGACAGTCACAGCGGGGAGAATGATAAGAGAGGGAGCGCGCCGCTCACTCTCTCATCAACTCTCTCATCATTGCTCTCAATTGTATCGGCACCTGCGATGCCGATGCAATTGAAAGCTCGATCCTCGGCGGGGGGCGGTGACAGCGCGGCCACCGGGCCCCCCTGAGTAGCGGTGCGCCACTCCTGCCACCGCGAGTGGGCCCCCCCCGGCAGCTCAGGGCCCCGGCATTTGACCGGGTTTGCCGGGTGCTGGCGCCGGCCCTGGGACAGAATACACTGCTAAGACTTTTTGAATTCGCTGTGCGGTCGTATGAAGTTAGTTGGAAGTGTCACGGCTAGGGAAAGAAGCTATACCGGCCGTATAGTACAATACAAAGGGAAGGGGAAAGGAATGCCTTATTGCTAGGGAAGAAGGGAATTTTGTTTACTTACCGTAAATTCCTTTTCTTCTAGCTCCTATTGGGAGACCTAGACAATTGGGTGTATAGTTTCTGCCTCCGGAGACCACACAAAGTATTACACTTTAAAAAGTGTAACCCCTCCCCTGTGCCTATACACCCTCCCGTGCATCACGGGCCCATCAGTTTTGGTGCCAAAGCAGGAAGGAGGAAACTTATAAATTGGTCTAAGGTAAATTCAATCCGAAGGATGTTCGGAGAACTGAAACCATGAACCAAAGAACAATTCAACATGAACAACATGTGTACACAAAAGAACAACAGCCCGAAGGGAACAGGGGCGGGTGCTGGGTCTCCCAATAGGAGCTAGAAGAAAAGGAATTTACGGTAAGTAAACAAAATTCCCTTCTTCTTTGTCGCTCCATTGGGAGACCCAGACAATTGGGACGTCCAAAAGCAGTCCCTGAGTGGGTAAAAGAATACCTCGATAAAAAGAGCCGAAAACGGCCCCCTCTTACAGGTGGGCAACCGCCGCCTGAAGGACTCGCCTTCCTAGGCTGGCATCTGCCGAAGCATAGGCATGCACCTGATAGTGTTTCGTGAAAGTGTGCAGACTAGACCAGGTAGCCGCCTGACACACCTGCTGAGCCGTAGCCTGGTGCCGCAATGCCCAGGATGCACCTACGGCTCTGGTAGAATGGGCTTTCAGCCCTGAAGGAATCGGAAGCCCAGAAGAACGGTAGGCTTCAAGAATCGGTTCCTTGATCCACCGAGCCAAGGTTGACTTGGAAGCCTGCGACCCCTTACGCTGGCCAGCGACAAGGACAAAGAGCACATCAGAACGGCGCAGGGGCGCCGTGCGAGAAATGTAGAGCCGAAGTGCTCTCACCAGATCTAACAAGTGCAAATCCTTTTCACATTGGTGAACTGGATGAGGGCAAAAAGAAGGTAAGGAGATATCCTGATTGAGATGAAAAGGGGATACCACCTTAGGGAGAAATTCCGGGACCGGACGCAGAACCACCTTATCCTGGTGAAACACCAGGAAGGGGGCTTTGCATGACAGCGCTGCTAGCTCAGACACTCTCCGAAGTGATGTGACTGCCACTAGGAAGGCCACCTTCTGCGAAAGGCGTGATAGAGAGACATCCCGCATCGGCTTGAAAGGTGGTTTCTGAAGAGCCGTTAGCACCCTGTTAAGATCCCAGGGTTCCAGCGGACGCTTGTAAGGTGGGACTATGTGGCAAACTCCCTGCAGGAACGTACGGACCTGCGGAAGCCTGGCTAGACGCTTTTGAAAAAACACGGAAAGCGCCGATACTTGTCCCTTGAGAGAGCCGAGAGACAAACCCTTGTCCATTCCGGATTGAAGGAAAGAAAGAAAAGTGGGTAAGGCAAACGGCCAGGGGGTAAAACCCTGATCAGCGCACCAGGATAAGAAGATCCTCCAAGCCCTGTGATAGATCTTGGCGGACGTTGGTTTCCTGGCCTGTCTCATGGTGGCAATGACATCTTGAGATAACCCTGAGGACGCTAGGAGCCAGGACTCAATGGCCACACAGTCAGGTTGAGGGCCGCAGAATTCAGATGGAAAAATGGCCCTTGAGACAGCAAGTCTGGTCGGTCTGGGAGTGCCCACGGTTGACCCACCGTGAGGTGCCACAGATCCGGGTACCACGACCTCCTCGGCCAGTCTGGAGCGACGAGGATGGCGCGACTGCAGTCGGACCTGATCTTGCGTAACACTCTGGGCAGCAGTGCCAGAGGAGGAAATACATAAGGCAGTCGAAACTGCGACCAATCCTGAACTAATGCGTCCGCCGCCAGAGCTCTGTGATCTTGAGACCGTGCCATGAATGCCGGGACTTTGTTGTTGTGCCGAGACGCCATGTTGATGTACGCGACCGCCGTGGCGTTGTCCGACTGTATTCGGATCTGCCTGCCCTCCAGCCACCGCTGGAATGCCTTTAGGGCTAGATACACTGCCCTTATCTCCAGAACATTGATCTGAAGGGAGGACTCTGTCGGAGTCCAGGTTCCCTGAGCCCTGTGGTGGAGGAAGACCGCTCCCCACCCTGACAGACTCGCGTCCGTCGTGACCACAGCCCAGGATGGGGGCAGAAAGGATTTTCCCTTCGACAAAGAAGTGGGAAGAAGCCACCACTGAAGAGAGGTTTTGGCTGCCAGTGAAAGAGAGACGTTCCTGTCTAGTGACGTCGACCTCCTGTCCCATTTGCGGAGAATGTCCCATTGAAGTGGACGCAGATGAAACTGCGCAAAGGGAACTGCCTCCATTGCTGCCACCATCTTCCCTAGGAAGTGCATGAGGCGCCTCAAGGGGTGTGACTGGGCCCGAAGGAGAGAGTGCACCCCTGTCTGCAGCGAACGCTGTTTGTCCAGCGGAAGCTTCACTATCGCTGAGAGAGTATGAAACTCCATCCCGAGGTAAGTCAGTGATTGGGTCGGTGTCAATTTTGACTTTGGGAAATTGATGATCCACCCGAACCTCTGGAGAGTCTCCAGAGCAATGGTCAGGCTGTGTTGACATGCCACCCGGGAGGGTGCCTTGACTAGAAGATCATCTAAGTAAGGGATCACCGAGTGGCCCTGAGAGTGTAGGACCGCCACCACTGCTGCCATGACCTTGGTGAAGACCCGTGGGGCTGTCGCCAGGCCGAAAGGCAGTGCCACGAACTGAAGGTGTTCGTCCCCGATGGCGAAACGCAGGAAGCGTTGATGCTCTGGTGCAATCGGCACATGGAGATAAGCATCCCTGATGTCGATTGATGCTAGGAAGTCTCCTTGGGACATCGAGGCGATGACAGAGCGGAGAGATTCCATCCGGAACCGTCTGGTTCTCACGTGTCTGTTGAGCAGTTTGAGGTCCAGAACGGGACGGAATGATCCGTCCTTTTTTGGCACCACGAACAAGTTGGAGTAAAAACCGCGACCACGTTCTTGAAGGGGAACGGGGATCACAACTCCTTCTGCCTTCAGAGTGTTCACCGCCTGAAAAAGTGCATCGGCTCGCTCGGGGGGGCGGAGATGTTCTGAAGAAACGAGTCGGAGGACGAGAACTGAGCTCTATCCTGTAACCGTGAGACAGAATGTCTCTCACCCATCGGTCTTGGACATGTGGCGACCAGGCGTCGCAAAAGCGGGAGAGCCTGCCACCGACCGAGGATGCGGTTTGGGGAGGCCGAAAGTCATGAGGAGGCCGCCTTGGAGGCGGTTCCTCCGGCGGTCTTTGTAGGACGTGACTTAGACCGCCATGCAGAAGAGTTCCTCTGGCCCTTCTGTGACCTGTTGGACGTGGAGGAATGGGACCTGGCTGAGGGCCGAAAGGACCGAAACCTCGGTTGTATTTTTCGTTGCTGAGGTCTGTTTGGTTTGGACTGGGGTAAGGACGAGTCCTTTCCCTTGGATTGTTTAATAATTTCGTCCAATTGCTCGCCAAACAAACGGTCGCCAGAAAATGGCAAACCGGTTAAGAACTTCTTGGAAGCAGAGTCTGCCTTCCATTCGCGTAGCCACATGGCCCTGCGGACTGCCACCGAATTGGCGGACGCTACCGCTGTACGGCTCGCAGAGTCCAGGACGGCGTTCATGGCGTAGGACGAAAAGGCCGACGCCTGAGAAGTCAAAGACACAACTTGCGGAGCAGAGGTACGTGTGACCGCATTAATCTCAGACAGACAAGCTGAGATAGCTTGGAGTGCCCACACAGCTGCAAAGGCCGGAGCAAAAGACGTGCCTATGGCTTCATAGATGGATTTCATCAGGAGCTCTATTTGCCTGTCAGTGGCATCCTTGAGCGATGAACCATCTGCCACTGATACTACGGATCTAGCCGCCAGTCTAGAGACTGGAGGATCCACCTTGGGACACTGAGCCCAACCCTTAACTACGTCAGGGGGGAAGGGGTAACGTGTGTCATTAAGGCGCTTAGTAAAGCGCTTGTCCGGAAATGCTCTGTGCTTCTGGACAGCATCTCTGAAGTTAGAGTGATCGAAAAACGCACTCCGTGTACGTTTGGGAAACCTAAACTGGTGCTTCTCCTGCTGCGAAGCCGACTCCTCTATAGGTGGAGTTGGGGGAGAAAGATCTAGCACCTGGTTGATGGACGCTATAAGGTCATTTACTATGGCGTCACCTTCAGGTGTATCAAGATTGAGAGCAACGTCAGGATCAGAGCCCTGAGCTGCGACCTCCGCTTCATCCTCCAGAGAGTCCTCATGCTGAGACCCCGAACAGCGTGATGAAGTCGGGGAAGGTTCCCAGCGAGCCCGCTTAGCCGGTCTGGGACTGCGGTCCGTGTCGGAGTCCTCACCGTGGGACCTAGGTGTCACCCCAGGAGCACTTCGCTGCACCGACCGAGAGGGGCCTGGGGGCGATGAACTCACAGTGCCCTGGGCCTGTGTTACCGATCTGGACTGCAAGGCTTCTAGTATCTTAGCAGACCATTTGTCCATAGACTGAGCCATGGATTGTGAAAGCGACTCAGAGAGTTTCTCAGCCAAAACTGCAAACTCTGTCCCTGCCACCTGGACAGTGGAAGCCGGCGGTTCTACCTGAGCCGAGGGTCCCACCAGTGCCCGAGGCTCCGGCTGAGTGAGTGCCACAGGGGCCGAGCATTGCACACAGTGAGGGTAGGTGGAACCTGCAGGTAACATAGCCGCACAAGAGGTACAGGTTGCAAAATAAGCCTGTGCCTTGGCACCCTTGCTCTTTGCGGACGACATGCTGTTGTCTCCTCTGAGAGTGATCAGTGAGGGTATATAGCCAAAAGCAAAATAATGCGGCCGAACAGAGAAAATGTATACAATATATATATATATATATATACACTTCGGCACTTTAGGGGGGCCAGCACCTGGTAACCGGTGTGGCTTACCGACCGCCCAAAGCGGTTGTGTGTCCACCAGATTCCCAGCCTGGGCCTCCCAGAACTACAGAGCTCGTTCTGAAATCCTCCACCGGCAGAAGTGATTGTAACAATGGCTGCCAGAGTTCTCAGGGGAGGAGGGAGCCGTGGGCGTGACTAATAAAGTGCGGGAATCTGGTGCCCCACAGTGCTCAGTGAGGGGGGAGGAGGACACCTAAGTATGCTCCAGCCCTCACTGCCGACGTCCAGTCGACCGTCCCGCCCTTACCCCTGACTGGCAGGCCCGGGGGCGGGAGTTATGGTACTAGGCCGCAGAAGCTGGAGACTAAATTTAATAACGCGGCCGGCGATCAGGCGCGGTAGTCCCGGTTGTCACAGAAAAACAGCAGCCGCTGCAGCGTTGTAACACAGGCGCTCCATGCACCGTCCCCAAGGGGACACAGAGTACCTTTTAGATGCAGGGCCTGTCCCTGATGATACCCAGTCTCCTGCCCGTCAGATTCCCCCAGGGGCTGCGGAGGGAGCCCGGTCCCAGTGAAAGGTGACCGATTAGGATCCCACTTCTCCCAGAGCCTCTAAGGGATGGGGAAGGAAAACGGCATGTGGCTCCAGCCTTTGTACCCGCAATGGGTACCTCAACCTTGACAGCACCGCCGACTTAGTGGGGTGAGAAGGGAGCATGCCGGGGGCCCCGTGGGGAGCCCTCTTTTCTTCCATCCGATACAATCAGCAGCTGCTGCTGACTAAAATGTGGAGCTTGCGTGAATGTGTGCCTCCTTCAACACAAAGCATAAAACTGATGGGCCCGTGATGCACGGGAGGGTGTATAGGCAGAGGGGAGGGGTTACACTTTTTAAAGTGTAATACTTTGTGTGGCCTCCGGAGGCAGAAGCTATACACCCAATTGTCTGGGTCTCCCAATGGAGCGACAAAGAAAGGGGGAATTGGTGACCCCTGACAATAACCTGCAGATCACCCTCACTGCCCTCACCAACCTTATACAGGCTCTGCATCTGTCACAGAGCAGGAATACCTCACCCTAGGCAAACCCTGATGTGGGTCCTAAGTAAGGATGGAAGGTATGAGCTCTTCATCAACACCACTAATGCCAAGGGAGACAAAAGGAGACAATACAGGGAAAACACAAATGCTACCACCTGAGGCCAGGTAGATAAACACTTAGGAGCAGCTTCCACAGAAGTCTCTGGAACAAGAGGAGACAACTGCTGCAGACAACAGCCAGGAACAACTATAAACTGCACTAAAAGTACCCCAGGGTGAGATTTATAAAGGAAGTCAAAGGCTAGCAACTGAGAGTAAAAACTGACAGTTACTCATTGTCATGGAGTACGCTGCTGCACACACAGGGAACTGTGAGATAAAAAAACACGTGCTGCCAATCTCTGAGATTTTCTAGCACTCAGCCGGCCAGCCATGATACCTCCATAACAGGAAGATTGAGAACACCGGAACCCGGGAAGCAGTGCGCACTAAAGGTTTTAATGATAGAAAACTGTGCTGGCCTTGTAACGTTAAAGAAAAGTGCCCATAATGTGTTTCTTAAGAATCTGGACTCCGTGTTTGAACTATGTTTGAAAGAATATGACCAGCACCTAATTTGTTCCACTGTGGAGGTGGCCAGGGCGTGGACTGATCTTGCAGGGCTGCACAGCAACCAGGGTTCGGCCCCGCCCGTGACTACAACTGCCCTGTGCCACCCCTCAACAGGTAAGCAGAGGTATTTTATAAAGGTTTGGGTAAAACAAAAAAAAAACTGTGCAAATTCTAATTTATGTACTGTATCTAGAACTCTGTTAATATATGGCTCCTTCATTCCGCAGGACCACCTACTGGACTCCTTAGCCTTTAATGAGCAGTTTTAAATAAATCCCTGAATCTTTTTCCACAGATCTATATATCAATCTGCTCAGCTGCTCCTACTCCATAACTTAGTATCTGCAGATCAGACTGAATTTTCATTATTAAAGATTCAATGTAAGGTGAGATCTCTCTTTTATGTAGACATCCCTAGATATTGTATACATTACCTGGAAGTAGATCCCATAATCCCAGCATTTCCATAACTTAAATCCTCTGATAAGTGAACAGTCGGAGAGCCCGTCTTCATTCATATAGATACCATATAACCCACCATAGGCTTCGTTGTTATACCACTGCAGACTGGGATCAGTGACATCTGTAGGTAGAATTGTATTATATATTACGGGCAGTGATATTAATTATATGTATAATTATATAGGCAGTGTAGTGAAGTACTTGTTACTCCTAAAATAAGAAAATAAAAGTCACATCGCAAGATAGATTCTGTTTACCACAACTTTATAACACAAAAACCTTTCAATATTGTAGTCACATTTTGTGATTTTCAGTAGGTTGCCTAAGATCAAAAAATGGTATAAAGTAAAAAAAATTACCCTTGCCACGCCTGCAGATCCATCACACATATAATTTATGAGACCGCTGCAGTCAATCACTGGCTTCAGTGCTCATGTGCTGAATATACAGTACCAATTGTGACGCGACTGACACAAGGTGCAGTAAGCAGAATATCCACTAGAGGGCGCAAACACAATAAAGAAGTCAGCTAGCAGAGTCAAACCAGAAAGTCAGTAGGGAACCAAAGGGAGAAGCATAAAACGTTGTTAGGCTGCTTTCACACTTGCGTTGTTTTGCATCAGTTGCAATCCGTCGCCTTGAGGAATTACGGTAACCGGCAAAATATTTTTTCTCATAGACTTCTATGAAGGGCGGATTGCAACTGAAGTTCTCGCGTTGCATCCGCCCCGCGGCGCATCAGTCGTTTTGTGACTGACCATCGGGCGGGACTAACGCAGAATGTAATGTTTTTTGCTGCTGTGAAATAACGCACTCCGCAGGATTCTGTCGGAATCTGTCAAGAGGCATCATGAATGTCTATGATGCTGGATTCCATCGTCATGCATCACACGACAGATTCCAGTGCAGGATTACGTCACGCTCTACTGAGCATGTCCAGCAGAACGTTCTATATCGTGTAAAAGCACTCCTAGTCTCTCCCGCTCCCTCTCTCCCTCTCTCTCTCTCTATCTCTCTCTCTCTATCTATCTCTCTCTCTCTCTCTCCTGGCTCAGGTGCTCCAGAGCAGAACTATTACTGGCAAGGATCCACAGGTGCAGTGCCAGGATATAGCAACCTGATCTCCAGAATGAGGCAGAAATCAATTAACCCCTGAAACACCTGACATCCAGGGATGGAATACCAGCCACGACTCAGCCCGGCATGGATTATGAAACCAACATCACCGTTAAGGCCAGTAAGCTTCTAAATGGTGTACATTATGTCATTGCTGCAGTACTAATAGTAACCACTGGAGTGACAGGAGATCAGGGGATTTAATGGGGGAGTAATTCTGTCCCACCCAGGTTAGGGAACACCCAGCGTGCGGCGCAACACAGATGGGAACAAAAGGGAAGATGATAATGGAATGCCCTGGCATTAGGGAGAGGGGGCGAGGGCTCACCTTCTAACTCTCATGTGATGCTGAACCCTACACTCTCCTAATGACACTATACAGGTCTTTCCCTTCGTTGCCGTCATGTGCCTAGGCCCTCACTTGTCCTGGACTCACCCTGCCTAGTGTGCAGGCCAGCAAGACACTAGTCTCGCTTCTACAATAAGACAACATGGGGTAGGTAAGACAGACGGGAGCAGGGACTTCAAACTCCTAAGCTTCTCTAGAGACAGGCTCCTTCAAAGTGGTCAGCAAAAAGAATTTAACTGGCACTGGAAGGCAGCCAGAGTGTGTATATAAAGCGGAAGGGGCGGGCATAGCCCAAAAGTGCTGCAGCTGAAATAAAGGCAACAAGTTCTCAGCCAGAAGGGAAACAGTCCTTAACAAGTTCAGCGCTAAAGGAAAGTAAAGCCACTCTAATACATGAAATTAGTCAAGCGCGCGGCAATGAGGATCTGAAATCAATTATGATTGTGACCTTCTGATCTCACATCTTCCAGCGGTCACATTGGGACAGGACAAATTATTTTTTTCTATGTTATACCAAATTCTGCTTTTAGCTAACTGTGATAAAATTCTGGAAAGCCCTTTTAATATATCAATATGTTCTAATAGTATGAGCCATGCAATACCACATATGCAACTATTGAGCAAAATATAACTATGCCCTATGGAAAAGTGCAAGATATCAATCACATGTACAGAGTGACCTCAAGCCATGGACATTTCGTCCAAGAGATCTTAGTGGCCATTGAAAGAGTTGGACGAACAAGGCACGGGCTGAGGTTTGGTCACATGTGGCCTAACACGGAGGATAACACGGAGAATATGAGGAATATACAGGTACGAGCTGTTCTATACCATCCACTGGTGACTAATAAAATTTTTTTAAAAAAAACAACAAACAACTAAAAGGGGTTTTCCACTTTAAGAAAAAAATCCTTTTCCAGCTGCAGTTTGTTTTAGCAACCTAAATATGCTTTACTCCCCCTCCCGGGGTCCAGGTCTGATTATTGTCTGCAGTGCTTAAGTCATAGTGACAGCGCTGCAGCCAATAACTGAACTCCCGACTCTGCCCGAGTTTATAGCACGATCAGCTGAGCTCATGGATTGACTTCAATGCCGTAAGCATGATGGTAGTGCTTCAGACAATAACAGACACCGGAAGTAGGCGGAGATTCAGCACTGAACCCAGGGAGGGTGACTAAAGCACAGTTTGGTTTTTTTAAAGCAAAGTTGAACTGGAAGACAGAGGTTTTCCAAAATTGGATAATCCCTTTAAGACCAATGAACACTTAATGTGCATGGGACATAGACTAACTGGGCTGTTTTACTATCACAAGTCAACAGAATTGATCATAATATAATGTCCATAGTAGCAGTTTAGTTTCTATGTTATTATATTACTTCTGTTACTCACTTTGGCAAACCTCTCCATCGATTCGATATCCGGCTCTTTCAAACCCAGTGACCACGTTATTCTGCAGGACAATGTCAGCTCCTTCACTAATCTAGAAAGAAATCAAAACAGTTTTCAGATCAGGCAGTGGCTTCCTGCAGCCACCACTAGAGGGAGCTCACTGCATACATTACATATAATAATAATAATAATAATAATAATAATAAAATATACTGTAAGCTTCTCAGCTCCTTCTAATTGTGGCCGCAGTGACAACATTGTCTTTTAAATCTATATCTATACAGGAAATTAATTCCTTTGAATAAGAAAGATTAAGTTCTGGCCAACTGGATACAGTATATCACAAAAGTGAGTACACCCATCACATTTTTGTAAATATTTTATTATATATTATTATGGGAGAACACTGAAGATCTGACACTGATACAATGTACAGTAGTCAGTGTACAGCTTGTATAACTGTAAATTTGGTGTGGCCTCTAAATAACTCAGCACACAGGGTCTGAGTGGATCCTGTCTTGCTAAACCGCTGTATGGTCTTGGCCATTGTGCTGCAGCTCAGTCTCAGAGTGCAGACAATCTTCTTATAGCCTCAGCCATCTTTATGTAAAGCAACAATTCTTTTTTTCCGATCCTCACTGAATTCTTTGCCATGAGGCGCCATGTTGACTTTTCAGTGACCAGTATGAGAGAGTGGGTGAGCGATAACACCAAATGTAACACACCTGCTCCCCATTCACACCTGAGACCTTGTTAACATAATGAGTCACATGACACCGGGGAAAGAAAATGACTAATTGAGCTGAAGGTGGCCATTTTCACTTAGAGGTGTACTCACTTTTGTTGCCAGCGATTTAGACATTAATGGATGTGTGATGAGTTATTTAGAGGGCACTAAATTTACACTGTTATACAAGCAGCATATGGTCTACTGTACATTATATCACAGGGTCAGATCTCCAGTGTTGACCTATGAAAAGATATAATAAAATATTGAGAAACATGTAAGGGGTGTGCTCACTTTTGTGATATACTGTATATTACTTGTAACCAGGATAGGCAGAATTCTCAACATAATGATTACAGATGGAGATTCTCTCCATCCTCATCACCATGAGCTGAGCCCAAACACTAACCTCTATTCCAGCGTGCCATAGGATATTGTTTACTTCCTCGCGGTCTTGGTATGTACCAGGCCAAACAGAGAGTGCAACCAGATTCCCCCTTATATTTACACGTTCTCCCCATACTCTGATTCCTACAAAATAATAATTTAGAATTTATATGATATATTTATACATTCAGAATTAACAAAGGATAAAGCAAACAGTGTGAAAGCTTCACATATATCAAAATATTTTATTAGAAAGGTTAGTATCGACTTTTAGACCTTTCTATATTCTCCTAGTAGTTCAATAGCGATATCATAGAGTGGGTCCCCTTTTTGGTACCCCCTGTGGGTGTGATCACATGATTTCCAGGAGTCGGCATCATCACAACTTCCTGGAATTCTCGCACATGCGCATGGTTCGTTCCGGCTGTGTCAAGGCACCTCAGAATTTGGGTGGACTTCTCACGGCTTCAGAAGGTGCATGAGCCGAAGACTTCTGTACTTTCCATCATGCACAGTGCGCCTTTGTAGCTAGGTGTATGTATCCTGGCTTCACAGGCCCACTGCACATGGTCGAAAGTGCAGAAGTCTTCGGATCATGCGCAGTGCCCCTTCTGAAGCTTGGAGAAGTCCACCCAAATCCTGTGGCACACTGACGAGGCTGGAACAAGCTACGCGCATGCGCAAGATTTCCAGCAGCTGCTGATAACGCCAGCTCCTGGAAATCATGTAATCCTGCCCACAGGGGTATGATAAAATGGAAAAAGGACCGAGTAGTCTGGGGAAACAACGCCCTGCGACTAGTCACAGGCCTAATTTGAATAAGAGAAACAGGGGTAATAAATGTTTTAATTAAAGTCTTATTTTAGAGAATGATGATATTCAGGGCTGGTTAGGAAAGGAATCTGGACATAAAAATGTAAATGCTGCTGGGTTGGAGGCCATAAGGGACCTGACAGGTTCCTTTTGAAGTACTGTTTTTTGGGGGAAAACGAAAAATGTCACCATTGTTTTTATGGAATTTATTATGGTGTTCACTCTGTAGTAGAGATTGCATGTTATCTTTACTGTGGGTAAATAAATACAGCGATATAGAATTTATATGACTTTTTATGTTTTGCTAGTTTTGCAAAATAAAACTTTTGTTCTTTTAAATAAGTGCTGCCACCTCCATTTTTACCTGCAATGCAGTGTTATGAGGGCTTGTGGATTGCTGGAGAAGCTGCATTTTTCATTGGTGCACAGGACTGATATAACGTAACTTGTTCGGGAGAGTGTGTGAACAAAACAACACTCCTTCCTTTACTAGGTACGTAAGATTATACCTTTAAAGAGGACCAACCACCAGGATTTTCCTATATAACCTAAGGCCAGTGTTATACTTGTGCTATCATGCTGATTCTATAGATACCTTTAGTTGTGAGATCGGATGTATAGTTTCTGAAATATAGGGAAGTAAAGTTTGTGAAATGCAATGTTACTTGATTGATAGCAGCTACAGAATATCTAATAGGTGGGTCGGGTTTTGCTAGTTATTCCCGCCCCGTCTGCTGCCTGTCCTACCTCCCTCCTTTCTCCCCCTGTAATAAGGACAGGCAGGCAGACAAAAGCGGTAATAACTAGCAAAACCTGACCCACATTTTAGATATTCTGTAGCTGCTATCAATCAAACAACAGTGCATTTTACAAACTTTACTTGCCTATATTTCAGAAACTATACATCTGATCTCACAACTAAAGGTATGTATAGAATCAGCACGATAGCGGCAGTATAGCACTGGCTTTAGTTTATATATAAAAATCCTGGTGGGTTGTCCTCTTTAAAGTGCAGATTATAATGCTTGCAGTGTTTCTTTGTTGTTTTTTTTTACCATAATAGAGATTTACATTTTTTTTAAAAATATATATATATATTACTAGTATTTATGTATTTTTTTTATCAGCACAACGGTCCTGGAAGGTGATGGGGAGGGCAAAAGAAAGAAGCCCCAGACCCTTCTGTCTTGCTGGGCATTACCAGCAATCACTAAAAGGGAAAGTCCATTTTCATCCTTGCTGTACTGCCTCTTTTTCTCCTGTGCACTCCTGTTCGTTAATTTTACCTTCTCCTACAGTGAAGTGAATAACGTTGTCATCAATGTCGAGTCCATTTGTGTAAAAAACGCCAATTGCTGGAGAAAATCCATTGTGGAAGGAACATCCTTTAACATAGGATTCATTTGATGATACCTATAAATAAAGTAGACAAGTCTTATCTCTTTTTGGAATCGAGATACTGTATATTTTAAGAGAAGTTGCCGTTTCCCTTCCCCCCACTAATTTGGCAGGTCAATACTCAACAGGGGGCAACAGTGAGCGCAGCAACAAGTTTTTCCAAGAGTTTATATACAACATTTTTGCACTATCCCTGTCTCACTTTTTCTCACAAGCAAAAAAAAGTTCATGAAATGAAAACTAACCTCTCCGAGACTGAGGAAAGCCAACGAGTACCGTGGGTCTGTGGGATCTCTGTAACCTTCCTGACCGGTGTGGTGAAATTCCACATTCTCAATTCTTGCCCTACCTTAAAAACCAAAAACATAATCAGTAAGGCCTCCATCTCATATGACAGGCCAATAGTCTTATTTATCTCCAAAAATACGGGAATCTGATGACACACCAACCCTATAATTCCCTGTGTGGTCCAGATTGTGACTAGTTCCATCAGATATTTGTTCAGCCGCACACATACACACTATTTACATTGGTAAAATTCACAATACCTCGATATTCCACATCGTTGGCTGAAAATGTGCCGACAAGAACTCGGGCTCCAAATGATTCACTGTACCAACCAGGATAGTCCTCACCAATGATCTTAATATTCCTACTAAGTAAAGCAACGTCAGCCGCCAGGGTGTAATTCAGGGTCGTGTTTGGTACTTGATAGGTGTTAGCTGCAGAAAAATACAACAAAAAAAATCACTAAAATATAAATAAAGAACAAACAGTAGTTTTTATTTTTTACATTTTATTAGTTTCATTTTAATTCCATGGTTGTATATATTTCACTTGTATTCCATAGTTGCATATAGTTTCCCTTGTATTCCATGGTTGCATATAGTTTCACTTGCATTCCATGGTTGTATATAGTTTCACTTGCATTCCATGGTTGCATATAGTATCACTTGTATTCCATGGTTGTATATAGTTTCACTTGTATTCCATAGTTGCATATAGTTTCCCTTGTATTCCATGGTTGTATATAGTTTCACTTGTATTCCATGGTTGTATATAGTTTCACTTGCATTCCATGGTTGTATATAGTTTCACTTGCATTCCATGGTTGCATATAGTTTCACTTGTATTTCATGGTTGTATATATTTTCACTTGTATTCCATAGTTGCATATAGTTTCATTTGTATTTCATGGTTGCATATAGTTTCACTTGTATTCCATGGTTGTATTTAATTTGTTACCTGTATTTAAATGGTTTCTGTAATGCCATACAACCTAATCTCATGTGATAAATAATGTGCTGTGTAGACAATCTACATCTCACTTTATTTATAATCATGTCTTTAAAAAAATTAATCCATTATGCCGACCATTAGGTATCGACCATCTGTAAAACTTGCTGTCAGCTGCCTGTTGTCTAGTTTAATCCATTTAAAGGAGAGGCTGGAATTTATCTTTCTTCTCACCTGTCTGTCAAACTGCATTCAGTCATAACAGACAGGTTGGCTTTCAGTTCATTGGCCGATGGCAGGAGCAATGCATATTGGGTATGAAAAAAAGGAAGTTCCAATACATATAACTCTGTCAGAATGCTAATGACCGGGAATGGGTTACTCAGAAAAGTGAATGGTAAGTTAGAAATGAGAATGTTTTGGGATATGTTAGACTAATATGTGTATCAAAAGCAGATTTAACTTGTTATGCGGTAAAAGTAACAAAAAAGGCTTTTCTACAGGTTTTTTTTGTGAAAAGACAGGTACATATTTAATATAGTAGGTCCTCTTAAGACATATGATCCTTTTCTCTATTGTTTTTTGTTTTTAATTTGTTTGCAGTTTTATTTTAATTTGTTTTTTATTGTCAGTCTTATCTTTATGAATTTTGATTGCCTTATTGTATTTTGAGTTTTTCTTTTCTGTGCTATTTTAACTGTATTTTGATCAGAAAATTGAGCTAATTTGGTTTAGAAATCAGTAGGATTCAAGAGGACCTGTCACCAGGTGGACAGTTTTTGCTCTTTTTTTTCTCTCTACCTGCTGAGTATTCAGTTTATTTTTGTTGTTGTTTTTGCTTTGATTTGCTTTTAAATCCACTTTATAGTACCAGAGATATGAGCCTTTTTATTCAGTACTAATTTATATTTTATTTTTCACTGGATCCTCTGGGGCATGTCTTTGAGTGGTTCTGCATTATTACCTTGTGAGCTATAGTCCCATGGTAAAGACTAATAATTTGCACTAAATAAAAAGATCCTGATCTCTGGTACTGTATGCCTAATTTAAATGAAACAAAATGGATTCTCAAAGGTGCAGCAGGAATAAAGTAAGAGCAAAAGGTGTCGACTTTTGACCTGGTGAACTATTTTTGTTTTTACAGGGGGAGAAAGGACAGGCAGGCAGACAGGGGCGGGAAGAACTAGCAAAACCTGACCCAGCTATTAGATATTCTGTAGCTGCTATTAATCAAATATCAGTTATTTTGCACACTTTACTTGCCTATATTTCAAAAACTATACATCTGATATCACAAGTAAAGGTATGTATAGAAACAGCATGATAGTGTCAGTATAGCACTGGCTTTAGTTTTTATAGGAAAATCCTAGTGGTTGGTCCTCTTTAATAGTAATTTTTCAGTATGCCATTCCATTCGCCAAAAAAATGAGAATTATTCAGTTGTTCCATTGAGTCTACCCACTCCGACATAGAGAGTGTTTAGCTTGTATAAGGAGTTTCACCTATTCAAGCCTCATATTGATGTAGATGGGTAATTAATCCCCAAAAATATTTGGAGCTGTTTAGTCTTTCCCTTAATATGAAGCGATTGCCTTTTTGCATATCCATTCATTTCAATGAGTATTGAGGACACCGCTCCTTACCGATAGCAGCTGACATGGGTGGATCTTATTGCAGGTAGCCCACTCTACCCACTGTAGCTAATCCACTCATTATAGAAACTTTGAAATATTCCTAAACTGTAACCAGATGGTCCAAACCAGAAAACATTTTACATTTTAATTTTCTTTTACTATATCACTTACCCGAGTGGCTAAAGCTAAGGGACTCATTTAGCGTGAGGGTCATCTTATCAGTAGAAATGGCAATGATGTTCCTGGTTTCTGTCTGCCAGGCATCATAACTGGTAGTGGTGATCAGAATATCCTCTCCCACCTTGTAAAGGAAAATGTGGTTAAATATAAGCAATCATTTTTCATTTAAAACAAGTCCTCCACAAATTGGAGATCCAATAGTAAAGTAAAAAAATATCCTTCCGCGAGAACTTTACAAGTTCAAGTCTATTTGGAGACTTTGATTGTAGAGTAGATTTCTAATCGTCTGTCTTCTAAAAAACTTCTTACCTTGTATCTTTGTAAAATTGAAAAATATATCATGCAACCTTAGGAAGGCCGAGATGACCACAACCACCAATCCAATGCCATCTTTTATATTTGAAACTTGAGTCCCATTTTGGTTTTCTGCTCCTCAGAATTGACCGGGAATGATAAATCTCACCTTCCAGTCTACCGGCTTTGTGACGTTGATGATTTGTGATCCTGCTGATGCTGTATTTGCGAGTTTTGTTCTATACACAGAGCGAGGAAGTCCATGGAGGTCCAGCTGACCGAACACCCCTGTGCAGAAAGGATGAGGAAGTTGGTGCTCACATTTCTAATGTCCAGTTTGCCTTCAGATGATAACATTGAAATTTCAATTTACCTAAAACCTTTGAACCTTGGTTTGGTCCATCTGGTAGTGGGAGCTCTGGGGTTGAATGATTTCCTCTTAGTATAATATGTAATTCACCTTGGAATGGGTTGTCTTTTGTTCCTCCTGTCAATTTCCCACCCTAAAAGAAGGAAATAAGGTGTAAGGTTTATAGACACTTCCAAAAATCGAATTCTGACCAGAAATGATTGTATTATGTTCTTCACCTGGATGAAAATGTAGGTGGCACTGAGTACAGTTGTTTTGAAGGTGGACACAGCTGAAGATGTTGAGTTGTCCGTGAGGTTCCTCATCTCCAGGACCCCATAAATAGTGAGTTTATAAAGGGATGGGACTTGTATGTCAGCTATAACCCACTTGCCTGGAAGGAAAAATAGGAAGCTGATGCAAAAATCAACAGAATTCAACATGTATTTGTTATCATTAACCCACATTGGCTCTAACAAGTTCAGATATCACACCAGATAATATCTGTAACATTCATCATATGTTCATAACTGGATATGTAAAACTAAAATTGCCATAAAAACTGTATCCTGAAGATAATGTCAAAAAGTGCACATTGTTACCTGGTGGGATCACAACATTGGATCCTTCTGTCGGGACGGTATAATTGTTTTCTGGTGATGATTCCCAGAAGGAATGGTTGGACCATAAACTGCAAGGACAAAATGATTTGGGGTTTTTCAACTTCACGTATTAGCTAGTTTAATCACCAAGGTTATATACGTTACTTTCTTCTACTTGACTACACAGGTGAATATAGAAAAAATGGGATCCTATTACATAAAACTGGACACCATTCTGAAACTGGATTATTGCTATTTTTCATGCAAAGGAGACAAAAAATAAGTAAAAGCTTTTGAGGAATAAAAAAGTGTTTGCAAGAGGAAAAGAAATGCTTAAAGGCTGGAGAACAGAGAAGATTGAAGAAAAAATTTCACGTAAAGGGCGCTTTAGACGCAGTGACATCGCGCTAGCGATGTCGCTCGTGAAACACCCGCCCCCGTCGTTTGTGCATCATGGGCAAATCGCTGCCAATGGCGCAGAATATCGCTAGGACCCGTCACACATACTTACCTTCCTAGCGACGTCGCTGTGGCTGGCAAACCGCCTCTTTTCTAAGGCGTCCAATAGAAGGGGAGGGGCGGAGAGTAGCCGCATGAAAGACACGCCCACCCCGTTGCCGGAGGACGCAGGTACGGTGTTGTTTCTCGTTCCTGGGGTGTCACATGTAGCGATGTGTGCTGCCTCAGGAACGACTAACAACCTGCGTCCAAAAGCAGCAATGATATTTTGGAAATGGACGACATGTCAACAATCAACGATTTGGTAAGTATTTTGCATCGTTAGCGGTCGTTCGTATGTGTCACACGCAACGACGACGCTAACGAGGCCGGATGTGCGTCACGAATTCCGTGACCCCAACGACATCTCGTTAGCGATGTCATTGCGTGTAACGGTGCCTTAAGACTTCATTCAGACCACTGTGCTGGATCCAATTTTCAGTGATTTTTGGTCTGCGTGTCCAAATTTATCATCAATGTGGCATCCATTTGTCTTGCATGCAAAAAAACCCACAACTAATCTTCGCTTACTCATTTGCAGAGTAAAAATGTACAGAACTCAGATGACAAACAAATGGCCTCCGACAATGATCTGTCTTTTTTCATACACCCGTTCACTTTTGTGAGCAAATGAGTAGAGATGAGCGAACCGGTCGCGGTTCGGCTCGAGGTCGGTTCGCCGAACGGGGGTCCCGTTCGAGTTCGGTTCGTCGAACGTTCGACGAACCGAACTCGAGCCAATAGGCTATAATGGGAGGCAATCACAAACACATAAAAATGCATTATAAATGTACACAAACAGTTAATAAACATTGCCATAACACTTACCGGTCCTCGCGATCCCTTCTGCACTCCGTCTCCTGCCGCTATTCCATCCGATGATCGCTGAATCCTCCCAGTGACGGCACTGCCAGCAGAGATGCAGGACCTATCGTGACGTCAAAATAGCCATGTGACCAGTCACGTGGCTATTATCTCATTGGCTACAGACTGGTCACATGACTATGACGCGTCATGTAGGACCTGCGAGTGCATCTCTCCGGTACACGGTGCACATATGTGTATCGCCGTGTACCGGCGACATGCTCTAGCACACGGTCGACTCCCCAATCCGTTAGGGACCGGCTGACACAGCCGGTCATTAACGGAGATCACCGTTGCCATAGCAACGCAGTTAGCGGTGACGTCACCGCTAACCGCGGCTCCGAGAGCACCGTTGCTATAGTAACGCGTCTGTCAGCGTTACCGCTGTTACCGCTGACAGCCAGCACTGATCACTCACGGAGTGAAGGCTGCACGCTGCTTCCCGATTGTAGTGAGGATTGTAGTGAGGATGAGGTTCCCCAGCCCCAAGTGATGAGCTGGTGAACCTCATCCTCACTACAATCGTCACTACTACTACACTAGTGAGGATTGTAGTGAGGATGAGGTTCCCCAGCCCCAAGTGATGAGCTGGGGAACCTCATCCTCACTACAATCGTCACTACTACTACTACACTAGAAAGAAAGAAGACAGAAGAGCAGGATCGTGGAGGGCTGACAGGGGGTAATAAAGATGGAGTCTCTAATGTGTCTGTGTATTTATTTCTATTAAAGTATTTTTTCTCTGTGTGGTGTTTTTTTTAACCCTTTATTGGAGATTCTTAATGGCCGGGTCAAACGTGCCTGACATTAAGAATCTCTGGCTTAATACTGGCTAGTAAAACAAAGCCAGTATTAACTCATGATTACCCAACAAGCCACCCGGCTCCAGGGCTGTTGGAAGAGTTGGATACAGCGCCAGATGATGGCGCTTCTATGAGAGCGCCATTTTCTGGGATGGCTGCGGACTGAAATCCGCAGCAGAGGCGCCCAGAAACCTTGGGCTAACCTGTGCTGCGGATTCCAATCCCCAGCTGCCTAGTTGTACCCGGCTGGACACAAAAATGGGGCGAAGCCCACGTCATTTGTTTTTTAATTATTTCATGAAATAAGTGAAATAATTAAAAAAAAAAGGGCTTCCCTATATTTTTGGTTCCCAGCCGGGTACAAATAGGCAACTGGGGGTTGGAGGCAGCCCGTGGCTGCCTGCTGTACCTGGCTAGCATACAAAAATATGGCGAAGCCCACGTCATTTTTTTGGTGGGCAAAAAAATTCTGCATACAGTCCTGGATGGAGTATGCTGAGCCTTGTAGTTCTGCAGCTGCTGTCTGCTCTTCTCCATACAGACAGACAGCAGCTGCAGAACTACAAGGCTCAGCATACTCCATCCAGGACTGTATGCAGAAGTTTTTTGCCCCCTGAAAAAATTATGTGGGCTTCGCCATATTTTTGTATGCTAGCCAGGTACAGCAGGCAGGTACGGCTGCCCCCAACCCCCAGTTGCCTATTTGTACCCGGCTGGGAACCAAAAATAAAGGGAAGCCCTTTTTTTATTATTTCATGAATTTCATGAAATAATTAGAAAACAAATGACGTAGGCTTCGCCCCATTTTTGTGTCCAGCCAGGTACAACTAGGCAGCTGGGGATTGGAATCCGCAGCACAGATTGGCCTGAGCTTTCTGGGCCCCACTGCTGCGAATTGCAGTCTGCAGCCGCCTCAGAAAATGGCATTTTCATAGAAGTGCCATCTTCTGGCGCTGTATCCAACTCTTCCAGCACCTGCCTGCTATACCTGGCTAGCATACAAAAATATGGCGAAGCTCACGTCCTTTTTTGTAGTTTTTTGGCAAAAAAAATAAAAAATGCTTCCCTGGATTTTCCATTGCCAGTGAAGGTAACACCAAGCAGTGGGGGTTAGCAGCCAGTAGCTGCTTGGATTACCCTTAGCTAGCAATACAAAAAATGCAGCGGGAGCCCATATATATTTTTTTTAATTATTTATTTAAATAATTAAAAATAAAATGGGCTTCCCTGTATTTTGATTGCTGGACATCACAGTGCTGTAAAAATAAATCTTTAAAAAAATGACGTAGCGCTCCGCGGTATTTTTGATTCTCAGCGCAGATAAAGCAGACAGCTATGGGTTGCCACCCCCATCTGCCTGCCGTTACCTTGGTTGGCAATCAAAATACAGGGAAGCCCATTAATTTTTTCTATTTAAAAAATAGTTAAAAAAAAAAAATGACGTTGGGTCCCCCCATTTTTGATAGCCAGCTAGGGTAAAGCAGACGGCTGTAGCCTGAAAACCACAGCTGGCAGCTTTACCGTGGTTGGGGATCCAATGTGGAGGTCCCCTCAGGCTCTTTTTTATAATTATTTTATAAATATTAATAATTACACAATAAAAGTAGGGTCCCCCCCAAATTGGATCACCAGCCAAGGTAAAGCGGACAGCTGTGGTCTGGTATTCTCAGGGTGGGAAGGTCCATAGTTATTGGGCCTTCACAGCCTAACAATAGCAGGCCGCAGGCACCCCAGACGTGGCGCATCCACTACATGCGCCAATCCTGGCGCTTCACCCCAGCTCATCCCGTGCCCTGGTGCAGTGGCAAACGGGGTAATAAATCGGGTTGATACTAGCTGTAAAGTAACCTGAGATCAAGCCCAGCAGTTTGTGATGTCATGGCGTCTATTAAATACCCAACATCATAAACTGTCAGTACTAACAAAAAAAAAAATCGACAAAAGAAATTTATTTGAAAAAACAGTCCCCAAAACATTTCCTCTTTCACCAATTTATTGTAAGAAAAAAAATAAAGGGGTCCCACGACGACTCTGGACCGTCTAGAATATGGGGGGGAGACACTCAGGGAACATATCCCCCATTTTCTAGGAGTGCGGACCCTTCATGTGAGGAGTGTGGGTGCAATGAATCTGCACTCACTCTTCTCGGGTCCACAGCAGCAGAGTCCATGTCGTAATGGTTGCTACCAAAGCTGCAATGCCCTGCTCATGAGGTAAGGGCATGCCTAATCAGGAGAACTACTGTAGAGGAAGCTCTGCTCACTGGTATATAGGTGCTCAGAGGTAATAATAGATAAAATTAGTGAGTAACCTCGGCACTCTAAATCTCCCAGACTAAGTCAGTAAGTCACAACGGAGAGTAATGCAAAATCACTTTTTATTGGTCCGTATTAAGAAAAAATTTTTTTCATAAGCATATATGTTTTTGTCCAAAACAACTTACAAATGACGTTTCGGCCTGAGCCTTCGTCAGATTGGACTTATCTATATGTAATCATGAAAAATGACAATAATCAGTATCACATAAGAGTGAGAGAACAATAACATAAACTCGAACAATGTAGAGGTACAATTGGGATGCAGCAAAAAAATTGCAACACAGCAAGAAATGAAACACATGATACAAATGTCATAATACAGTACAAGGACAATATAGTAATGACAAATATGGGGTCAGAGTAGGCTTAGACAGCTCTGGTACGAAAGAGATGTCAATCATAAAGTAACATCTGCAGTAGGTGTAGAGCTACAGTATGCATGGCAGAGCTAATGGGTAGACCAACCATAGAAAAAGAACGGAGAAAAAGTGGAGAAAAAATGGAGAAAAAAGTGGAGAAAAAGTGGAGAAAAAGTGGAGAAAAAGTGGAGAAAAAGTGGAGAAAAAGTGGAGAAAAAAGTGGAGAAAAAGTGGAGAATAAGTGGAGAAAAAGTGGAGAAAAAGTGGAGAAAAAGTGGAGAAAAAGTGGAGAAAAAGATGGAGAAAAGTGGAGAAAAAGTGGAGAAAAAGTGGAGAAAAAGTGGAGAAAAAAATTGAGAAAAAGTGGAGAAAAAGTGGAGAAAAAAATGTAGAAAAAGTGGAGAAAAAGTGGAGAAAAAATGGAGAATAAGTGGAGAAAAAGTGGAGAAAAAGTGGAGAAAAAATGGAGAATAAGTGGAGAAAAAATGGAGAAAAAGTGGAGAAAAAGTGGAGAAAAAGTGGAGGAAAAAGTGGAGAAAAAGTGGAGAAAAAGTGGAGAAAAAGTGGAGAAAAAAATGGAGAAACAAATGTAGAAAAAGTGGAGAAAAAGTGGAGAAAAAATGGAGAATAAGTGGAGAAAAAATGGAGAAAAAGTGGAGAAAAAGTGGAGAAAAAGTGGAGGAAAAATGGAGAAAAAGTGGAGAAAAAATGGAGAAAAAGTGGAGAATAAGTGGAGAAAAAGTGGAGAAAAAAATGGAGAAAAAGTGGAGAAAAAGTGGAGAAAAAGTGGAGAATAAGTGGAGAAAAAATGGAGAAAAAGTGGAGAAAAAGTGGAGAAAAAAATGGAGAAAAAGTGGAGAAAAAGTGGAGAAAAAGTGGAGAAAAAGTGGAGAAAAAAGTGGAGAAAAAGTGGAGAATAAGTGGAGAATAAGTGGAGAAAAAGTGGAGAAAAAAGTGGAGAAAAAGTGGAGAATAAGTGGAGAAAAAGTGGAGAAAAAGTGGAGAAAAAAATGGAGAAAAGTGGAGAAAAAGTGGAGAAAAAGTGGAGAAAAAGTGGAGAAAAAAATTGAGAAAAAGTGGAGAAAAAGTGGAGAAAAAGTGGAGAAAAAGTGGAGAAAAAAATGTAGAAAAAGTGGAGAAAAAATGGAGAATAAGTGGAGAATAAGTGGAGAAAAAGTGGAGAAAAAGTGGAGAAAAAGTGGAGAAAAAATGGAGAATAAGTGGAGAAAAAATGGAGAAAAAGTGGAGAAAAAGTGGAGAAAAAAGTGGAGAAAAAGTGGAGAAAAAGTGGAGAATAAGTGGAGAAAAAATGGAGAAAAAGTGGAGAAAAAAGTGGAGAAAAAGTGGAGAAAAAGTGGAGAAAAAGTGGAGAAAAAGTGGAGAAAAAGTGGAGAAAAAGTGGAGAAAAAAGTGGAGAAAAAGTGGAGAAAAAAATGGAGAAAAAGTGGAGAAAAAGTGGAGAATAAGTGGAGAATAAGTGGAGAATAAGTGGAGAAAAAATGGAGAAAAAGTGGAGAAAAAGTGGAGAAAAAAATGGAGAAAAAGTGGAGAAAAAGTGGAGAAAAAGTGGAGAAAAAGTGGAGAAAAAATGGAGAAAAAGTGGAGAAAAAGTGGAGAAAAAATGGAGAAAAAAAATGTAGAAAAAGTGGAGAAAAAGTGGAGAAAAAGTGGAGAAAAAGTGGAGAAAAAAGTGGAGAAAAAGTGGAGAAAAAGTGGAGAAAAAGTGGAGAAAAAATGGAGAAAAAAATGTAGAAAAAGTGGAGAAAAAGTGGAGAAAAAGTGGAGAAAAAGTGGAGAAAAAAGTGGAGAAAAAGTGGAGAAAAAGTGGAGAAAAAGTGGAGAAAAAATGGAGAAAAAAATGTAGAAAAAGTGGAGCACCCTTTGGTGCCTTTCATGTGGCACTAAGGGGTGCTTAGCTTTGTATTTAGCCAAAAAAATGAAAAAAAAAATGACGTAGGGTTCCCCCTAGTTTTGTAGCCAGCTAGGGTAAAGCAGACGGCTGCAGCCTGCACACCACAGCTGGCAACCTCACCTTGGCTGGTAATCCAAAACTGAGGGCACCCCACGCTGTTATTTTAAATTAAATAAATAATTAAAAAAAAAAAACACATAGGGGTCCCCCAAAATTGGTTCATCAGCCAAGGTAAAGCAGACAGCTGGGGCCTGATATTCTCAGACTAGGGAGGTCCATGGTTATTGGACTCTCCCCAGCCTAAAAATAGCAGGCCGCAGCCGCCCCAGAAGTGGCGCATCCATTAGATGCGCCAATCCTGGTGCTTCGCCCCAGCTCATCCCGCGCCCTGGTGCGGTGGCAAACGGGGTAATATATGGGGTTAATACCAGATGTGTAATGTCACCTGGCATCAAGCCCTGGGGTTGGTGAGGTCAGGCATCTATCAGATACCCGACATCACCAACCCAGTCAGTAATAAAAAAAAATAGACGACAAACACATTTTTATTTGAAAAAACACTCCCCAAAACATTCCCTTTTTAACCAATTTATTAGAATGAAAAACAAATCCAGGTCTGGTGTAATCCAAGGGGTTGCCATGACGATCCACACTGTCCCAGTCAATGAAGAGCAGAATGTTCCCCATTGGCTGGGAGAGCACTGCAGTGACCTGAGCTAACATCAATGGGTCAGCCCAGGTCACTGCAGGGCATGACAAGTGCTGCTGTCAGCGAGGTACATTACCTGCGCTGATCTCCAGCACACTGACAGCCCCTGTCACTGAGTTCAATGACCGGCGCCTTCACACCAAGTATCGCGAGAGGCCTGTGACGTCACCGCTAGTCAGTCTCGGGTCGGAAGCGAGAGAAGGGATGTGACAAGCGGCGGCCATGGAGGACAGTGACAGCGCTGAGGTCGGGATGGCGGGACTTCATCACCGTAGGTAAGCCGAGCGGGGCCATGTGTGTGTATGTGTGTGTGTGTGTGTGTGTGTGTGTGTGTATGTATGTATGTGTACATGCCGCGGGCAGGAGGGGGCGGAGCGAGCTGAGCGGGGAAGTGTGGGCTTCCTGCACGTAACCAGGATAAACATCGGGTTACTAACCAAAGCGCTTTGCTTGGATACCCGATGTTTATCTTGGTTACCAGCTTCTGGCAGGCTGCCAGCGATGGCTCCTGCACACTGTAGCTGTAAAAAGACCTGCTTTTTGCTGCTAGAACCGTTCTCGAACGTATCTAGAACTATCGAGCTTTTGCAAAAAGCTCGAGTTCTAGTTCGATCTCGAACAGCCCCCAAAATCACTCAAGCCTAGAACTGGAGAACCGCGAACCACGAACCGCGCTCAACTCTACAAATGAGATTAGAAATGGTTGTGGACTTTTTTTTAGCAGATACTTTGTTTCTCAGAACATGTGCCCATTATAGCCCATCGGCCTATTTACTTGCCTGTTCTTCGCTGCAGACATAGACAGAACATGTGCTTTAAAAAATGGACAACTGCTCGAGGCCTTACTTTAAGAACTTTTCCAGTGCATTTTTAACAAACTATAATATAGGAACATGAAAAAACTAGGAATATTTTATCTAGGAAAGTATAGTGTGAAAATTCTGAGATATGGCTGTTGGCCAAATCCAGGGAGGAGAAGTGCTTGGTTTTCCTTAGGCTTGACAGAGGTTTTTATATCCTCGGCAAAGTGTAGGAGTCTTGGATGGCACAGCCAATTCAGCCGTTCATAGTCCACATAAAACCTCAAAGTCTCGTTCTTCCGGACCAATAGGCACAGCCTAGGGACTCAGGCTTCCACGTATCCCTCCATTCAGTAACATGTGTGCCGGCACCAGTCTCCGTGAATGATTGGCTGTGGGCAGAGTTTCACTGCTCAGCACAGCCCAGCATCACAGCCCATCATCTCCCTTCTCACTTCTCCCTCACAGCAGAGCACTGTAAGCAGGAGACACGCTGGGCTGTGACGAGTAGTGAAACTCCGCCCACAGCCCAGTGACTCAGGAAGACTAGGGCCAGCTGCGGTGATATCATGTGATCAGGAAGTTGACATGACATCACCGGATCCCCGAAGTCACGGAGTCCCAGGGTCAGGCGATGGGAAAGAACGGACTGCAATAGTCCCACAGGCGCTACTGCCAACATAACATATTTCAGAGAAACATTGTTTCTCAACATAATATCGATCTAGCAAATCATAAATATGGGTGAACCATTTCTTTAAGTTCTCCATCTTCTCCACACCTGTGCTCCGATTCTTGCATGCGAGAGAATGGGATCACACTAAACTGACACTCGGCTCACGCTGTGATCTGAGTTTGAGCTGAGTGTCATTTGCCATAATTCAGATCGATTCTCTCACATAAGAAAATACAGGCCTGTGTCAGACTTAATACTTACTATTTGACTGTTGGGCTGACCGGAGCTTGAGTTGGTGGAGGAGGCGGAATGCAATCTTTAAAGTAGCACTGGTAAACCACCAGGTTTACATTGGTGTTTGACATGGTTGTGTCCAGGGCCCCAGCCACGGCTCGTCTCCGAAGTTTGCGTTTTCCAGACACTACAAACATAAAATTCTTTTAAATAACAATATATGTATAAAACCATTTAAGTTAAGCGCCTTTCATAACTGGCTTCACCATGGAATTTTTTTTATAGCAGCTGTTGTGAATTGTGACCAAACCCAGAAAATTATAGATAGGTATTATAATAATATAATAGAATTATAATAATAATTAATAATAATTAATAAATAATAATAATAATTATATAATAATATAATAGAATTATAGATACAGCCCCCATCATAGGGCCACACATCACATTCTGCCACGGTAGGGATGAAGGGTCGTCAAGCATGTACTTCTGCACTTATATTTCAAATTTCTTGTGTCTATGAATATTTTTTGCAAAAATAGGTAAAATATATCCTAAAGTAAAGAAAAAAACTAAAGATCATCCTTTGGATGCTCCATCTAAAATGAAATGCTATTGCATTTAATCTAGATAAAAAAGATATTTTTTTCGTCTACAGCTCTTTTTCAGACCTTTGTGTCTCCCTTGTTACAGACTACAAATAAACCATATGTAATCTGATTTTTCAGTCATACGCTGCCATCTGCAAGGCTGCTATTCATGTGGTACGGCCAGTACTCCTGGAAGAAGCTCAATCATAAATGAAAAAACCCTACTGTCCCCTCTGTGACGCCCCTGAACTAGTCAGGGTGTCATAGGGTACTGCACCCTGTTTATTTTGTGGTGCAGGACTCAACCCCTCTTGGTTCAGGGTTCCCAACCTATGGTACTGCCTCCATCCTCATCCAAATCCCAACGACACCTCACATCACACACTATCAGACACACAAGTGGGCTTAGGTAGGCTGATGGGAGGGAAGTGAGCAGAAGAATGTTAGCCCTCAAGAAGTGAGGGGCTGAGGGAGTAGTGGCTCCGTGTATGTAGTTGGTTGGGTCGCAGACGGTGGTCTGGGCCTGGAGGAGTCGGAGACTCGGTCGCAGGGTATTGAGGCTGGGTGTCTAGACCCGGTCTTGGAGGACGGACAGCATCTCAAGCCTGATAACCAGTCAGGGAGCAAAAGCACCGCGGGGTACAGGACCCTAGATCGAGGAGTAGCTTCAGGCAATCCGGCAATTAGCCTGTGGAGGATAGTGTCTTCACGTACTGTCCCCAAGCAGCTCAGAGATCGGGGGCACTAGCACAATGAGGGGGATAGGGCTTTCCAATCCATGCAGCCTGAAAAAATCCCAAGCGTGAGCCCCTGAGAGCACAGCTTCACTACCAACAAGTAGGGAGCAAGACCCAGACAGCTTTAAGCCAACAGGCCACCAGAACATTCCAAAATTTGTGCACGAAGGCAGGCTCCGGACCATCCGGCAGTACCAAAGGAGACGGACACCCGCACGAGCTCCCCCAAGAGGGCAGCGGCACCCAGAAACTTGGTTTACCTTTGTGTCAGAGTTTGCTTTGTGGTCGCAGCACTGCCAACACGGCCTGAGTGAGTACGCTGTCCTCCCCTGCTTCCATCCGCACCACGCTCCTCATCATCTCCATCATCCAGAGTCCCGGGGCCTCCCCTACCCATGGAGGGAACGTCATCTGGCTGCTCCACTCCATCTCCCCCGGGTACTCCCATCGGCAGCGGCAGTATTCCCCTTACCGCGAACCACAGGTGACATCACAAACTCTTATCCCCTGTAAATACCCCCTTTTCATTTGAAGTGGCCGTGAGCCCCCGGGTCCGGAGACCCTCGAGCCCCAGCAGCAACCCCCCAGATTCTAATGGTTTGATCACTGCAGGGGTGGCACACCTCCTTCCAGATTCCCCTTCCCCACAGAAACCCTGCTCCTCCCTCCTCTCCCTCCAGAGCTCCTGTCACATCTGCCACCTTCATACTCTAATCTCCACCAAAAGCTCCAGCTCCTTTGTGTCCTGTCCTCCTATCCCCCAAACTAACACCCTGTTGCCTACTTCTAACTACTACCCCCACTAAGCTACTGTCACATACAATTGCTCTGCAGTTCTTGTAAAGTGTCCCCATCAACCCCTGATCCCCCACTGTCCCTTACAAAGCTTTGGCAAAGTAACATCTTCTTGCCGCCTTCACAACGTTTGCCACCGAGTTTCTTCTTGCTACCAACCGGTGTCTTCCCTCTGACACCTTCCTATTATCCCCACTAAGATCCTACTACCAGTATGGAGATCTCTTACAAGGAGTATGTCTTGGTCTGAAGGACCTGTTCTATCCTGCATTATATGGATAACCAATTTATTTGAATGGGCATCATGTAATCCTTAATCATGAACAAGCATTCCTAAGGACAATCATTTGACGATAATCTTGCCGTGTAAACAGGCTACCTATCACTCAACAAACAAACAGGACTTGTGCTGCTGAGAACAATTGACAAACAATATTACAGATGGTTCCTTGTACATCCGAAGCCGGGTCAGCCCATGGGCAGTCAACTGATAGACATCATTCCGGATGGTGGTCATGTAACCCCTGGGCATTTTGCAGCATAAATGGACCCTTATTCATTGATTTTCTCAAAGATTATTGCCAATTGATGGGGTCCCAGCAGGGGTACACTTTGGAATCATCTTACTGTCAATGGACCCTTCTAACCAATAGGTGCAGTCCAAAGTGGACAACAGCAATGAAGGTGTATCAAAGGAGACCAATGAAAAGTGAATTCTAATACGATTTCCTTCTGCTTTGTCATTAGAGATAAGAAAGTGTTAATAAGTAATATTAATTAATAGAGTCCCACAAATGTACATACCTAGATATGTCAGTGTAGTTGTGTCATTATTAAAGTACCAGTCTCCATTGGAATTATTGCTCCAGCTCAACGGCTGTGTGGATCCATTGCGAACGTCAATTATTTTGAACATGTCAGGCTTTTGAGTAAGATTGTGGGATATCAGCACATAGTCCTCACTCTAAATACAATAAAACCATGTGGCAAAGTTACTAAAAATGGCAGATACATGGCCCAACACTAGTTTCGTAGTCTTTATCGACTGCACTGTTTAGTTAGGTCTTGAATTTACCTTAAATCCATAGAAAGTGGATGTATAGGAGATGTTTGTGATGAAATCAACATTGCTGAAATACCAGTTGAAAGTATTGGCATTAGGTAATAGGGCCATCCATCCCGGTTTGTGCGTTAAGCGTTTTTGCAGGAAAGGTACAACGCTGGAGCCTGAAAGTACAAGTTACCTTGACTTTAAAGAAAAATATATGTGATAAAGATGATTTTATGTTCACTTTAAGTGTTTGGAAGTGAAAAAAATATATTGTTTTTATTATTTATTGTTATAGTGCCATTAATTCCATGGTGCTTTACATATGAAAAGGGGTATGCATAAAATCATGGAATCATAGAATGGTAGAGTTGGAAGGAACCTCAAGGGCCATTGAGTCCAACCCCCTGCGAGTGCAGGCTTTCTTAAATCATCCCAGCTATGATAGGGACAAATACAATAATCATGAACAATACAAGGCACAGACTAGCAAAGGAGGAGAGAGGACCCTGCCCACGAGGGCTCATAGTCTACAAGGGATAGTTGAAGATACAGCAGGTGCAGCACTGAAGTGGACTGAGGGTTATGGCAGGTTGTAGGCTTGTCGGAATAGGTGGATCTTCAAGTTCCTTTTGAAGCTTTCCAAGGTAGGCGAGATTCTGACATGTTGGGGCAGAGAGTTCCAGAGTATGGGGGATGCACAGGAGAAATTTTGTATGTAATTGTGGGAGGAGGAGATAAGATGTGAGTAGAGAAGGAGATCTTGTAAACATCGAAGGTTATGTGCAGACAAGTACCGGGAACTAGGTCACAAATATATGGATGGGAGAGGTTGGGGATGGCTTTGTATGTCATGGTTAAGGTTTTCAACTGCAGTCATTGGGCAATGAGAAGCCAGTGAAGGGACTGGAAGAGAGGGGAAGTCAGGGAGTAGCGGGGGGACAGGTGGATTAGTTAGGCAGCATAGTTTAGAATAGATTGTAGGGGTGCGAAAGTGTTCAAAGGGAGGCCATAGAGAAGGGGGTTGCAGTAGTCCAGATGGTGATAATGAGGGCATGCACTACTGTTTTTGCCGGGAAATATTTTTGAGTTGTAGTTGCCAGGAGGTGAAGATGGCTTTGACATGTGACTTGAAAGAGAGAGCAGAGTCAAGAACTACCCTTAGACAACGAACGTGCGGGACTGGAGTGAAAAAAATAATATAATTAACATACCAAAAGAATTTGACATAACGACATCCTTTCCAAGAAGAGAAGAAGGAGACGGGTTATTGAAAGCCAGTCTGTGGAAGCTGATGGAGGAATTGCAGACATATCCAGGGAAGCCGGCACTCCAGTCACTGCTTTGGCTGCACTGGGAGGGATCCAGTAGCCCACTGGCTGGTACCACCTTTCCTCCTATCTGTCCTATATTAAAACCAAAATATTTTGTTACATTTTTTATTATTACAAAATTATAAAAAAAAAAAACAATATAGGAAAGAAATAAAATCTTCATATAAAAGTAATTGAGGTGGATTTCACATCACAATTTCGGTATCCACACTCATAAGAATCTTATTCAGACATGTTGTTGTAGGAACGGATCTCTTGAAAGATCCCACTGTTTTCAGAAGGATCTCCCAACTATCTCATTTTACTGTGGGTCCTCCAACTCTCCCCTGACAAAAGATGTCAGGGAAAGAAAGATAGAGCATGCTGGATCCTTTTTCCTACTGGGAAGTAAGAGAGAGGTCGAAATATTGTCTTAATGCAACATATTGGTTAACAGTTGGATGCTCTTCAAATATAATAATGGAAATGTTTCCAACTAAGATTTTTAATACTTTGGATGGAAGAGCTCTGTATGATTGTCACATGAGGAATTACCTGTAAGCGTTCCATCGGTATCGATTAGAACAACTTCATGCTCCCATCTAAATCCCACCTTGTTGGGTGAATTGAAGTATTGTATTCCATTGAACTTTGCACTCCAGCCTCCACATCTGTCTCCACAAAGCCCAATAACAGTTGTAACAGCGATTGCTGCGCAGTTTGGTCGATCAAAGTTCATGAACTTTACAGAAGAGACAGAGAGTCCTTCATCAAATGGGAGGGTGATGCCTCTAGCGGTGCAGTAACTGCCACCAAGTCCTAGCTCATCCAGATGTCCAACAATTATAGCATTTTTAAGGACGGCTCCGCTGACCTCTCCCCATCCACCAACATAGGCTGAAATTACTCTTTTGGTTTCTATGCCGGAGTCCTCATTATTGATCATGGAGAAGTTGTGGAACTGGAGAGCGCCGCCATTGACCCATTCTGCTCCTTTCTGACAGTTCCAGGTGGTCAAAGATCTAAAAATAGCTGGGGATGGTGTCCAAGAATTGCAAGATCCACCCACCATTGGGAAATAATTCTCAAAAATCCAAATGCCAAACCAACCCTGAGAATGAACAGTGTTATTGTAAAATTCTCCAAGTGGCACTCTCTGTTGGCAAATGTTGGGATCGTAGGAAGGGCCATCTGGGTTCGTGTGCATCCTGTACCAAAAGCCAAAGTGTGTGCCACCAGCGGCAGCATTGTGCCGTATTGTGTTATTTGGATTGGTAACCCAAAACGCTGCTGGGGTAACATCATCGTTGAGCAAGCTGGTGCTTTGGCGAACAAAAACGGCCAAGTTATATTGAAGTATATTTCCATGTTCAATGCCGTCTTCAATGAAGAATGCTCCTCCCATGATGTCATAGATGACATTATTTTCCACCAAGAGGTGGTGAGTGTTGTGGATGGTCACAGCTCTGTTGTAGGTTTGATGAATTCCACAACCTCGTACATAGGATTTATATTGGACGTCTCCCATTAAATGCCAATGTATCGGATACCGGCCTAACCTGAAAGCCTGACCGGCATGGAAAACCTACAAAACAAATGTTTTATGTTATTTTCTTACAAGCAAATTTTTTTCCTACAAAAATAATTAAGATGTTTCAGGATTTCAAGGCTACATTGATCAAAATATGCGGTGTGAATGTGACTTTATAATTTAATAACTTGTATAAAGATCTTTTAGTGTTCATTAAAGGTAGGCAGAGTAGGAGACAGATTAGAACGCCATTGGTGGAAAAAGTTCCATTTATAGACTTGTTCTCAAAATGGGCCCTGATGGATGAGGAAGTGACCAGACCTGTCCATCAGTCTTCTCCAACATAAAAACTCTGCAAGTGGTAAAACTCTGCTTTTAAGTATTTTTCTATAGCCTAGGTATACCATAACCATAGGTACATACTGCAATCACAATATTTAGATTTCCAACCTACCTCCACGTATTCTATTCTTCCAATGGACAGAAGTTTACCAGGTTGTGGCGCATGGAACATTATACATCCTCCAAATTGATCACTTCCGACTTCTTCGCCAAATCTTCCCTGGAAACATGTTTGTGTGGCAAATTCACCTAAAGTGACAAGAAGGAGAAAATAAGTAATTTTACAGGATTTGATTTCTTTATATTTTTCAACGTCATAAACTACAATGCTTAGATGCTCCCCTTAAAATGTTTTTTAGAGAACAATCTATCAAGAAATTTATGATTGCCCTTATCCAAAGGCAACCGGCCATCTACAGCAGCTCATGGATAGAGATGTAAAACTTGATTGAATAATTTGCAAATTTTACATTTGGAGGAGTCCCACTAAGTCAAGGAAATTGGTACCAGCCAACAAGGAACAATAAAGTATACACCATTAAACGAGTTTCTAGCAAAACAAAAATATGAATGATCTGTAAATAGTAAGTTAGAATCAACTAATATGATTAGTTGATTCCCCCTGAGGAAAACATCGCTTGAAACGCGCGTCGGGGTTCAGCGGTATACAGGACTTGTGACCATCCTAAGGTATTGTGTCCCTATAATGATTTATATAATTTGGACTTATCCATACATTTTTTGCACTTGTTAAGCTTGGGGATAACCTTTAATGATATTAATATCTAGGCTATATATAACTTTTACCATTTGGTCACTGCACTAGGCACTTTACAAATGTTAATCTGTTAAACCTGTTAATCCGTGGCTAATATTTGGGAAATTGATCCGGTCCAGTATTTATGTTTTTTATTTTTTCTGCACATGATATTTTTAATGTTAAAAATTAATAAAAAATTATATTTTATATTATTAATTTGTCACTATCCCTTTTCATTTGAATCTTTGGAGGTTCTCTATGGGGGGTTTTTGATCTGCATGTAATATGGTTTCTAACTCCGGCATTTTTTTCTCAGCAATTTCCCCTAGTTTTTTTAGGTGATTGATTTTTTTTACTAGCATTTTGGTAATTTTTTTTTAACTCTATAGAATAATTTTAAAACAACAGCATTTTTTTGAAGCAAAAACTATGGCAAAACATTCAGGGCATCTCCCAGGCATCTTTTGAGGCTTCCCATTGACTTGCCTTACAAATTCTAGAGTATCTTCAGAGTGGACTATGTCAGAAATCTGGTCAGCTCACTTGTTTTAACCACTTGAAGTCTTTAGAAACTTGAAGAAGCAAAAAGATGCAAAAAAAAACCCTGAATATCTCAACAGTATTTTTTTTCCATTTTTTCATTTTTTTTTAGAGTTTTCTGAGAACTTTTTCAGAAAAGGTAAAAAGTGGAAAATAAAAAGCAGAATATAGTGAAATATGGTCTTCAAAAATACTCTGATTTCTAGGATGCAATGAGATGACCATCAAATGGGCTCCCAAAATTTCCACCATCAAATAATTAGATTGTACGGAATCAGTGCCGCCTTTGTGTCCAGTCATACAACTTAAGAACGTTACCCGTATCAAATCCATCCGGACAGGCTGCTATACTGTCGCTCCATTCCACATTATTTGATCCTCTGACCACGATGTTTCTTGTTAGGAGACCTACTTCTGCTCGAGCCTCAAAAACAGTGTTATCAGGTAGAGTCACCGAAATCCCCAAATGTTTGTACAGTAACGGCTCTGTTAGGGTCACGTTTTTGCCATCGGTAGATACAGACTGAATAGTTCTCTTCTCATTCTCACTTTGGCTGTGTCTGTCAGAAGATAATGAAATGGACCCTGGTTAAGCTTCAGAATTTATTGTCAGAACATAACTTATTGTTTAGATCAACATGTTACTTTTGACATAATTTAGATTCCAGGGAATATCTCATTATTAACAGAGGCAGGAATACAAAGAAATGCAACATCTCCATCATAAAACTGGAGCCAGATAACCTGGGATTACACAAGTGACAATAGCTAATCCATGGCAATTCTGCTGCCCTTCCTCCCTTTCTGCGCAGTGACTTCTGCACATGTTACAGAGCATGCCCGCAACAGAAAATAAGAAAAGATTAGCCAGTAAGCCATCATAAGTATTCTACATATGAATCCATACGTCATCCTCAAATGTTAAAATTTCAACTAATATACTTCTTAGCTCATTGTCACTACCCAGAAACAGATTTACGGTAACTGACTCTTTTATTAGATTTGTTTAGCACCCAGGGATATGGGGTACTCGGTTCCGGGCAGAGTCTCTATTGGGAATGTCACGTGGGGGCCGTTACCCGGTTCTGTGCCCTGGGCCCTTTTTGTGATGGGGATATTTACAGGGGATTGGGGAATAAAGTCTACTCGTGACGCCACTTTCGGTGTTGCGGCTAAGTGTAGGGAGCCGCCGCTGCAAAATGGGGCTGATGGTATTAGCAGCTAGTATTGTAATCCCTCTGCAAGTAGGGTATTGCCCCAGCGGGTGTATGGTGCAGTGGGCGTCGGAAGAAGGAGTCCAGATGGGTTTTCAGTGCAACTGGTTTACTCACTGCTGAGATGTTAACTGGTTGAGCGAGGCTGGCTGGTTTCACCTCCAGGTCCCCGTCGTTCCAGTGCCAGTCTGATTCTCTGGTACTTTCTTCCCCTGCACCTGTCTGTAGTAAGTGAGTCCCCATGGTATGGAACACTGGGGGTCCCCTGTCTGTGGTTTGTCCACTTCTGTCCGCCTGACGGTAGTGTGAACCCTGTAGGGTTGGAGTCTCTGGTCCTCTCCACGGTTCTTCCTTTGTTACTCAGTCTTCGGATTCTTTAGGGTCAGCAGGGTCCTTGATGGTCCCCTTGCTGTGCAGGTGTTAACAGTTTGGCTTGAAGCTCTTTCCTGTCCTAGGGTCCTGTACCCCGTCGGTGCGTAGTTCAGGGAGTACTCCACCGGCAACCCCTTCTCCTGGGTACCAGGTGACTGTTAATCTGAGTTAGGGAGTCACTTCACTTCCACCTTCACACCTCTGCTGTCAACTCTAGACTAACTATTCTCAAAAGTCTGCCCCTCCCACCTGGTCAACTAGTGGACTGGAGTAGCTCCACCTCTAGGCGGCCATCCATAGTCCCACCCTAGCTGGGTACCATTGTATGGGGGATTTGTTGGGAAAAACTGGGATTACCTGGGTTTTTTGTGTTACTGGCACTGGGGTTCTGGGTCCCTAAGGGGGTAAACCCCGCATCCTGCTGGTGGGGATGCAGAACCTTGTAGCACCCTGATGGGTTCAGGGGCGCTATATGTGCATGGTGGGTTAGCCGAGCATACATACTGTATGTTCAGCATAGGTAAAGGGGAATAAGCTGCTGCAAGAGATCTCCAGTGGCAGTTTTTCTTCCCTGAGATTCAAAGGGTTGGGCTTTTAGATTTAAAGGGAACCTGTCAGGTCCTCTGTGGCCGCCAACCCAGCAGCATTCATATCAGTATGTCAAAATTCTCTCCCTCACCGACCCTGTATGATATTATTCACTGAAATCAATCTTAAAAAAGGATTGCAGTGTACAATAATCCCACTCTGTTCAAGAGGGATTATAAAAAACAATAAAAAGTGTAAAAAAAAATGAACCCCCTCTACAAAAGTTAAAATCACCCCCCTTTTTGCCCTATTGAAATTAAAACCATTAAAAAAATGACATATTTGGTTTCGCTGCTTTCAAAAATACCAGAACAAAATATCAAATCAATTAGCAAAAAGATAAAATTTAAAAAAAAAAAAAAAAGATTTTTTTTTTGTCACTGCAACATTGCAATAAAATGCAATAAGAGGCGATGAAAACATCGCATCTACAACAAATTTGTATAATTAAAAATGTCAGCTCAAGACAAAAAATAATCCATCACTGAGCCCCAGATCCCCAAAAATGAGAAATGATACTAAAATCACAATTTTTTAATTTTGTCAAATTTATTACATTTTTTTCACCACTAAAACCAAAAACCATACATGTTTGGTATTTACGAACTCGTACTGATCTGGGGAATCATAATGCCAGGTCTGTTGTACCATATAGTGAACATGGTAAATAAACAAAACTCAAAACCTTGTGGAATATCACTTTTTTTTTGCAATTTCACTGCATTTGGATTTTTTTTCCCATTTTCCAGTACAATGTGTGACAGAATGAATGATGTTGTTCAAAAGTGCAACTCGTCCCGCAAAAAAAAAAAAAGGCCTTTATATGACAATATTGACTGAAAAATAAGAAGGTTATGGCTCTTGGAAAAAAGGAAGGAAAAATCGAAAACGAAAAATTGCCACGTGGCCTTTTTACATTAAAAAAAAAGTGTGCTGTGGTCTATGTAGTTCAGGTCTCGTGTTAATAAATTAGGGTCCGTTCCATATCCAGAAGTCATGTCTTTTTAATTACCATCTACTCCAATAAGACAATAATGTGGTTCTCAAGTTGCACTTTGGTAGGATTCTGGAATATACTGTATATACTGTATATATTACCTGTGACCTGTTGATGCGATCACTATTTCATCTCCAGTTTTCCAAGTCACATTTTGCTGTAGAATCAGGGTTGAGCTCCCAGACTCCGCCGTCTGAGCAAGTCTGGTCCATGTGACCGGTACGGGTATGCCTAGAAAAGAGAAAAAAATTCTTACCCCTTATCAGAGACCTTTGAAACTAATTTTGCAGTGGCGTGCATTACTTATCTTATTCCGGTCCTGAATTATAATCAATGATATTGGTGTTTTCCCATGAATAAAGTTCATGTTAATCAATAGATCTTGGAAAAAAGTAAGTTCCACAATTGGATGTGATTAAAAAAAATGTTCCTGTGCTGAGATAAACTTATGTATCCCTGCTATGTACTGTGTAATTGTCGTGTCTGACCGTACAGTTACATGGTCTGATCATACCACACCTCCTGGGCTGGGGAGGATGCCTAAAAGTATACAGATGTAGGATGAAACACGTGACACCAGAGTACATTTGACAGTCCAAAACTTGAACAGTTTATTCCTTGCACACTATTACAGACATGGCCTCACTCCTGATGGTTCCGCAGTTGCTGTTTCTTTGGCAGGACTCACTTGGCCTAGTTCCACTATGTTGGAACTAGTCAGCAAGCTGCTGGGCACTGGTGTCTCCGTTCCCCCATGCTTCTTCTCACCACTGTCCGCTCCTGAGTCCTGACGTCTGTCTAGTCCCACTACTTCCCTGACCCCGCTGGGGTGAACCATAGGCTCTGGACCTTTAAGAGGTTACCTCAGGGTTCCCTGCCTGGCTCCTGACACTGCCACATCTTTACTCCTCAAACCGTTCTGCAGAACAAACTCTCATTAGGTTCGCCTCGCTAACCAACCTACTGATCTTCTGTCACTCCTCCTCTACTTATCTAACATCATCTAACCCATCGTTGCTCTTGCCCAACCGCTAGGTGTTGCCGGCCGGTACATGGTCACAGCTCTCCTACATACTTGGCACCTAGAAGTGAACACATTACCTTTACAACATGGATAATTAGCGGTAATGTCTTTATACACTCTTGCGTCCTCCCTGGCCTGTGTAATGGCCGTGTCTGACCGTACATGGACATTGTCTGATCATATCACATCTCCTGGGCTGGGGATGACGTAAAAGAGTAAATTATTATTATTTTAAGATTTATTGATTAAGATGAACTTTTTAGTGGGAAAACCGTTTTACGCTCCAGAGCTGCATTTATTATTTATCTGCTATTAAGGCTGCTTTACATGCTGCGATATCGCTAGCGATTTAGTTAGCGATGTGACACGCCAGATCGCAGATAAGATTTGCCGAGATCGCACATAGGTTATTTTTGTAGCACCGGTCACATGTGCGATCTCAGCAAATTGCATGTGCGATCTACCGTGTTACATCGCTAACGAGATCGCTAGCGATGTCGCAGCGTGTAAAGCACACTTTAGACATGGTTGAAAAGATTATTGGCAGCCGCATGACTAAGAGATCTACTGAGATTCTATATAATGTTATATGGTTTATGGCATAAAGACAAATCTTCCTAGAATGGAAATCATCAGAGTCATAGCCATAATATTCTTAACTTTTATTTTTACGTGCATATCGCTCTATGAGGTTCTGTTTTTTTGTAAGTCGAGCTGTTTTCTTAGGTGCCATGTTATAATACACATATGTGATTGTTACTTTTATATAAGCTTTTATTATGAGTTAAATAAAAAAAAACCAACAACAAATCAATTGTCCAATTTTTATTTATTCTATATTCTGATTAGGCATAAATAGTTTATTGATTGTGTCGTCTGTGTTGTTAAAATTACTGGGATACCAGTTATGTCTGTGTTATTTACTGGTTCGTGATATTTATTGAAAAGACTGAATTAAAAAAATGTGATTATTTTAGTTGTTTTTGCATTTATGTTAGCTACTTTTTTTAATGAAAATGTCTTTTTTACTTTTTCGAATTTTTGTTTACTAATATATAGGCGTATAGAGATACAGTGCCTACAAGTAGTATTCAACCCCCCGCAGATTTAGCAGGTTTGATAAGATGCAAATAAGTTAGAGCCTGCAAACTTCAAACAAGAGCAGGATTTATTAACAGATGCATAAATCTTACAAACCAACAAGTTATGTTGCTCAGTTAAATTTTAATACATTTTCAACATAAATGTGTGGGTCAATTATTATTCAACCCCTAGGTTTAATATTTTGTGGAATAACCCTTGTTTGCAATTACAGCTAATAATCGTTTTTTATAAGACCTGATCAGGCCGGCATAGGTCTCTGGAGTTATCTTGGCCCACTCCTCCATGCAGATCTTCTCCAAGTTATCTAGGTTCTTTGGGTGTCTCATGTGGACTTTAATCTTGAGCTCCTTCCACAAGTTTTCAATTGGATTAAGGTCAGGAGACTGACTAGGCCACTGCAACACCTTGATTTTTTCCCTCTTGAACTAGGCCTTGGTTTTCTTGGCTGTGTGCTTTGGGCTGTTGTCTTGTTGGAAGATGAAATGACGACCCATCTTAAGATCCTTGATGGAGGAGCGGAGGTTCTTGTCCAAAATCTCCAGGTAGGCCGTGCTATCCATCTTCCCATGGATGCGGACCAGATGGCCAGGCCCCTTGGCTGAGAAACAGCCCCACAGCATGATGCTGCCACCATCATGCTTGACTGTAGGGATGGTATTCTTGGGGTCGTATGCAGTGCCATCCAGTTTCCAAACGTCACGTGTGTGGTTGGCACCAAAGATCTCGATCTTGGTCTCATCAGACCATAGAACCTTGAACCAGTCTGTCTTAGAGTCCTCCAAGTGATCATGAGCAAACTGTAGACGAGCCTTGACATGACGCTTTGAAAGTAAAGGTACCTTACGGGCTCGTCTGGAATGGAGACCATTGCAGTGGAGTACGTTACTTATGGTATTGACTGAAACCAATGTCCCCACTGCCATGAGATCTTCCCGGAGCTCCTTCCTTGTTGTCCTTGGGTTAGCCTTGACTCTTCGGATAAGCCTGGCCTCGGCACGGGAGGAAACTTTCAAAGGCTGTCCAGGCCGTGGAAGACTAACAGTAGTTCCATAAGCCTTCCACTTCCGGATGATGCTCCCAACAGTGGAGACAGGTAGGCCCAACTCCTTGGAAAGGGTTTTGTACCCCTTGCCAGCCCTGTGATCCTCCACGATCTGATGGCCTTGGAATGCTCCTTTGTCTTTCCCATGTTGACCATGTATGAGTGCTGTTCACAAGTTTGGGGAGGGTCTTAATTAGTCAGAAAAGGCTGGAAAAAGAGATAATTATTCCAAACATGTGAAGCTCATTGTTCTTTGTGCCTGAAATATTTCTTAATACTTTAGGGGAACCAAACAGAATTCTGGTGGTTTGAGGGGTTGAATAATAAATGACCCTCTGAATAAACGTTTTACAATTTAAAAAAAAAATAAAAAAAGAAATAACATTCTTTTTTGCTGCAGTGCATTTCACACTTCCAGGCTGATCTACAGTCCAAATGTGACAATGACAAGTTAATTCCGAATGTGTAAACCTGCTAAATCTGCAGGGGGTTGAATACTACTTGTAGGCATTGTATATCTATATACAGTGAGGAAAATATGTATTTCATACACTTTCGATTTTGCACGTTTTACCACCTACAAAGAATGGAAAAGTCTGTACTTTTTATCGTAGGTACACATCAACTGTGACAGACAGAATAAAAAAAAACACAGAAAATCACATAGAATGATTTTTAAATAATTAATTTGCATTTTATTGCAAGAAATAAGTATTTGATCACCGACCAACCAGCAAGAATTCTGGCTCTCTTCTTATTTAAGAAGTTCCTGCTCTGCACTCATGAACTGTATGAATTGCACCTTCTTGAACTCATTACCTGTATAAACGTCACCTGTCCACACACTCAATCAATCATACTCCAACCTCTCCACCATGGCCAAGGCCAAGGAGCTGTCTAAGGATACCAGGGACAAAATTGTAGACGTGCACAAGAGTGAGATTGGCTACAGGACAATAGGCAAGCAGCTTGGTGAGAAGGCAACAACTATAGACACAATTATTAGAAAATGGAAGAAACATAAGATGACTGTCAATCTTACCTGGTCTGGGATTTCATGGAAGATCTTGCCTCGTGGGGTAAGGATGAGTCTGAGAAAGGTCAGGATTCATCTCAGTACTATGTGGGAAGATCTGGTCAATTACCTCAAGAGAGCTGGGATCATAGTCTCAAAGATTACTGTTAGTAACACACTCTGTTGTCATAGTTTAAAATCCTGCAGGGCATGCAAGGTCCCCCTGCTCATGCCAGCACATGTCCAGGCCCATTTGAAGATCGCAAATGACCAGCTGGATGATCCAGAGGAGGCATGGGAGAAGGCCATGTGGTCAGATAAGACCAAAATAGAACTTTTTGGTATCAACTCCACTTGCCGTGTTTGGAGAAAGAAGGATGAGCACAATCCTCTCCTCCTGCTCCCTCTTTGACCGGCTACAATCTGGCTTCCGACCACATCACTCTACTGAAACTGCCCTAACCAAAGTCACCAATGATCTACTAACCGCCAAAACCAAACAACACTACTCTATCCTCCTCCTCCTGGACCTGTCCTCTGCCTTCGACACAGTAGACCATTCCCTCCTACTATAGATTCTCTCATCTCTGGGCATCACAGACTTGGCCCTATCTTGGATCTCCTCATACTTAACCGACCGAACTTTCAGCATCTCCCATTCTCACACCACTTCCTCATCTCGCCCCCTATCTGTCGGTGTCCCCCAAGGCTCAGTTCTTGGACCCCTGCTGTTCTCCATCTACACCTTTGGGCTGGGACAGCTCATAGAGTCCCACGGCTTTCAGTATCATCTCTATGCCGATGACACACAGATCTACCTCTCTGGACCTGACATTACGTCTCTACTAACCAAAATTCCACAATGTCTGTCTGCTATTTCATCCTACTCTGCGCGATTCCTAAAGCTTAACATGGACAAAACAGAGTTCATTGTCTTTCCTCCTCCTCAATCATCTCCTCCACCAAGCCTTTCCATCAAACTTGATGGTTGCTCACTCTCCCCAGTCTCACAAGCTCGTTTCCTTGGAGTAACCCTCGACTCCGCTCTATCCTTCAAGCCACACATCCAAGCCCTCTTCACCTCATGCAGACTACAACTCAAAACTATCTCCCGGATCCGTGCTTTCCTTAACTAAGAATCAGCAAAAACATTAGTGCATGCCCTCATCATCTCCCACCTCGACTACTGCAACCTCCTGCTCTCTGGCCTCCCTTCCAACACTCTTTCACCCCTCCAATCTATACTAAACTCTGCGGCCTGCTTAATCCACCTCTCCCCTTGCTTTTTTCCCAGCCTCGCCCTTCACTGGCTTCCCATCGCCCAACGACTCCAGTTCAAAACATTAACCATGACATACAAAGCCATCCACAACCTGTCTCCTCCTTACATCTGTGACCTAGTCTCCCGGTACCTACCTGCACACAACCTCAGATCCTCACAAGAGCTCCTTCTTTACTCCTCTCTTAACTCCTCTTCCCACAATCGCGTACAAGATTTCTCCCGTGCCTCCCCAATACTCTGGAATGCTCTACCTCAGCATATCAGACTCTCTCCTACCGTGGAAAGCTTCAAGAGGAACCTCAAGACCCATCTCTTCCAACAAGCCTACAACCTACAATAACCCTCAGTCCAGTACACCACTGCGCAACCAGCTCTGTCCTCACCTATTGTACCATCACCCATTCCCTGTAGACTGTGAGCACTCGTGGGCAGGGTCCTCTCTCCTCCTATACCAGTCTGTTTTGTACTTTTAATGATTGTTGTACGTATACCCTCTTTCACTTGTAAAGCGCCATGGAATAAATGGCGCTATAATAATAAATAATAATAATTCCAAGAACACTGTCCCAGCCGAGAAGCATGGGGTGGAAACATCATACTATGGGAGTGCTTTTCTGCAAAGGCGACAGGATGACTTCACTGTATTGAAGAGAGGATGGATGGGGTCATATATCGCAAGATTTTAGCCAACAACCTCCTTCCCTCAGTAAGATCATTGGAGATTAATTGTAGCTGGATCTTCCAGTTTGACAATGACCAGAAACACACAGACAGGTCAACTAAGAAACGGCTCTGTATGAAGGATTTCAAGATTGTGGAGTGGCCTAGCCAGTCTCCAGACCTGAAACCAAGATAATTTGGAGGGAACTGAATTTTTGGAGGGAACTGAACTCAATGTTGCCCAATGAAAGCTCCGAAACCTGACAAATCTGAAGAACTGTATGGAGGAATGGGCCAAAATCCCTGCTGCAGAGTGCGGAAACTTGGTCAAGAACTGCAGGAAAAGTCTCACCTCTGTAATTTCAAACAAAGATTTCTGTACCAAATATTAAATTCTGTTTTTCTATTGTATCAAATACTTATTTCATGCCATAAAATGCAAATTAATTATTTAACAATCATATAATGTAATTTTCTGGATTTTTGGGGGGATTCTGTCTCACAGTTGACGTGTACCCACAATAAAAATTACAGACCTTTCCATTCTTTGTAGGTGGTAAAACTTGCAAAATCAGCAGTGTATCAAATACTTATTTTTGCCACTTGTATACCAGTACTTTAAGTTTCAAAAAGGGACTACAATGGCAATTATTGTAAAAGATTTTTTAAACTTTTACCACACTTTTTTTACTTATTCTTACCATGAAGATCCAATGTCCCCTGCCTCACAGCTAACGTCTTAGCCCCATATAGTGGTAACTCAGGAGAACGTAAGTGTCCATGTAAGGTGATTATTGCTTTGTGCTGGAATGGAGCGGACTCAGTTCCAATCTAAACATAGAGAAAAAAAATATTACATGGAAACACAACTGATGATTTCAGTCCAATAATTCCTCCCAAAAAGTTATCAGCCTATAATTGGCACAGTAAATATCGGGGTACGGTCACCTGAAGAGCGCCCCCGTCTGTAATGAGGATGTTCTCAGACTGCAGCTCAATATTTGCTTCATCAAACACCAGGGTTCCTCCTATTTTAAGGAAAAGACTTAAGTAACTATAAAATTAGGTACTTTTATTTTAATGTAGTGTATGGAAAGTATGGAAAGTAATTTTATTTACCTTGAATTAGCAACATCTTCAGCACTGGTGTACTCGTATCCAGCAATATTGTTTGCCCACATGTGATGACCGCCAGTGACCCCTCATCCGGTGGAGATTCTCCTCCCCAAGTATATTTAGAAGACCACACATCAATGTAGAAAAAGTCTGCATTATCCTAAAAAGAATCAGGAAAAAAAAATATATAAAATGAGATTATGATTAAGAGGCGTACGCCTCGAAATGCGTAAACCGGTGTTTCTGGGGCCAGTTTTGCTGTGTTTTTTTTCACCTGCCACCCATGTGTGTTTTAGTATAATTTTTCCAATAAAAGAAGTTTTTACTCCATATGTGCTGGAACAAAGTTTTTCATGGATTGCCTTGGACGGATGCCGTGCACTTGGAGGAACAGGTGAGCTGGATGCCTTTGATTTTTTTGGTATTGATTATATTGTGTGGTGCTTGGAGTTGTTGTGTAGTTCTCCTGTTGTCTTCTTGTTTCCTCCCTGGTCTTATTTTCCTCCTTACCGTTTATTATCTTATACCTCTGTGTGAGCATGCTATGAGATAGTTTTGGTTTACCCTGTTTGTCTATCGCTGTTGGTTTTATCACACTCCTGTCCCGGCACTTCCCTAGGGTGGGGGGTATAAGATCAGGGCTGGTCATGAGCAGGGCCAAGAAGGCAGCTCAGACATCCTCACCTTCAGAGGTAACCCTGAGATCAGGGATAACTAAGGTCTCCTAGCTTGAGGGCCAGTATAGGAGCCTCTGTACTCAGCTTTTTTCATTACATCTGTGACAGGTAGTCATACCATCGTGGCCAAGTTTTGAGACTTACACAAATATTGGTTTTCATAGTTTGCTGCTTTGGGGTTTTAAAATTTATCAGTCACAGTTTCTTCTTTTTCTTTTTTATATGTGAAATACATCACGTTTGTGTAAAAGCTCAATATTTTCAGTGCTGACCCCTTATTTTTCAAGACTTCTGTTCTTCGCCCTGACAGTTAGATATCAGCTTCTGGGCCAAATCCTGATTAATGACAACACATTCTTGCCTACTTAGTGCTTGGAGTTTATCCCAATTTCTGTGTTTTTGTTTGACCGTAAACTTTTTGAGGATTTACCACAGGTTCTCAATGAGATTAAGAATTTGAATGTTTAGTTCACCAAGCCACTTAGTTATCGTTTATGCCTTGTGACGTGGTCTTGATCATAGTGGAAAAAACTTTGATCATCACCAAATTGCTTCTGGATTGTTGGGAGACGTTTCTCATGGGAGATGTTTAGATCCCATTCTTTCTTCATGGCAGTGTTCTTAGGCAAAATTGTGAGTGAGCCCCCACAGATGAATAATTTCAGGAAGCTTTACTGTTGGAGGACACAGGACCTATATTTGAGCTCTCGTTTTCCTCTCCAGGCAATCATTCTTCCAAAATGTGGCAAACAATCTGAAGGGGCTTAATCAGAAAAAATTACTTTGCAGAAAGTACAGGGATTGGATTGGACTGTAGGACTGGGGTAAAGTTACCTTCTTTGGGTCAAAGCTTTAAATATTGAGTCTTTGTATAAAATTGATGTATTTATCTATACATGTTTAAAAATGTATGAAATGTTTATGAAGTGCGACTGTACCTTCTAGAGTGTTCCATAGTGCACTAGTTTACATGTTTTGAACTTATTCACTCTGTTTTGAAGATGACTTTCCTGGATTATCAGACTTTTTGTAATGTCATCTTGGACCATGGTTCACCCTCTCCTGTGTATCCTCTGATTTTCTTATCACGTTTCTTACCATCTTAGCAATGCCTTGGCCTTCGATGTATACTGTGACATTGGTTCTTTGTGAAGGAGAGTGAGCGCTGGTTACACAAACAATCTGTGTAGTATTGGCCGACTGGACGACACACGGGGACTGTGCTATGGTGACAGTGATGGCGGAGGTGTTAGTGCTGCCAAGAAACAGAAGGTGACAATTAATTATCATATTAATACAAGTCCTTAATGCCCCGTCACACTAAGCAACATCGCTAGCAACATCGCTGCTAACGAACAACTTTTGTGACGTAACAGCGATGTTGCTAGTGATGTTGCTTAGTGTGACATCCAGCAACAACCCGGCCCCTGCTGTGAGGTTGTTGGTTGTTGCTGAATGTCCTGGGCCATTTTTTAGTTGTTGCTCTCCCGCTGTGAAGCACAGATCGCTTTGTGTGACAGCAAGACAGCAACAACTAAATGTGCAGGCAGCAGGAGCCGGCTTCTGCGGAGGCTGGTAACCAATGTAAACATCGGGTAACCAAGAAGCCCTGTCCTTGGTTACCCGATATTTACCTTTGTTACCAGCCTCCGCCGCTCTCACTGTCAGTGCCGGCTCCTGCTCTGTGCACATGTAGCTGCAGGACACATCGGGTTAATTAACCCGATGTGTGCTGTAGCTAGGAGAGCAGGGACCCAGCGCTAAGCATTGTGCGCTGCTCCCTGCTCTGTGCACATTTAGCTGCAGCACACATCGGGTAATTAACCCCATGTGTGCTGTAACTAGGAGAGCAGGGAGCCAGCGCTCAGTGTGCGCTGCTCCCTGCTCTCTGCACGTGTAGCTCCGTGCGGTGGTAACCAAGGTAAATATAGGGTTGGTTACCCGATATTTACCTTAGTTACCAAGCGCAGCATCTTCCACGCGGCGCTGGGGGCTGGTCACTGGTTGCTGGTGAGCTCACCAGCAACTCGTGTAGCCACGCTCCAGCGATCCCTGCCAGGTCAGGTTGCTGGTGGGATCGCTGGAGCGTCGCAGTGTGACATCTCACCAGCAACCTCCTAGCAACTTACCAGCGATCCCTATCGTTGTTGGGATCGCTGGTAAGTTGCTTAGTGTGACTGGACCTTTAGACAAGAGGGTGAACAACCTTGTGTCTTATCAAGGGATCAGTCTCACTGCTGTTGAAAGCTCCTCAATATAACCACATGACAATGGGTATTAACGAGTCATTCCTAACCCCACTTTAAATCCTTGCCTCCCCCATCCCATTCATCCTCTCTGCAAGGCCCATAGCTTAAATACTAAACTAAAATAGAGAGACCACACTCGAGGACGTAATGAATTGGCCATAGCAGCCTTTTATTTAAACATACAACATATAACCAAAAAGATACCACTAATAATGGTCCTTGAAGCTCCAACAATTCTTTTTGCAGGCCCAGCCCAACATATACTTATAAGGTCATATTACCCATAGCCGATTATACTCCTAGTCAGAGGCACTTGCTGCAAAATGACCTGTCCGATTTTTTACCGCACCACCACGGGCCCCACCGTCACCACCTGTATGGCATTCTGCCATCTTCCATTCCTTTGAATCCACCTTTGGAGTCCAGAGCCTTGTGAGCTCTCCCCCCATCCATCCACTGTGAGACCATATTCTTGACCTCGAGGACCCTCCCCTCCACCTGTCGCTGTGACAAGAACTAAAGAAACTAATAGGTCAAAAGTACACCGCAACCTATATCTCGGTTCTGATTGTAACCGAAACATATATACCTGTCTAAGCATATCTATACGAATAAAAGAAAGCCCACACGTAGCCGCTAAGACCTCCTCACCATGTACTGGTCCTGCGCTAAAAAAGGAAGGGTGTGTGGGAGTTTTATTGTAGGCTGGCAAAAATGGCTTTCCTACACTAATGGCTTCCCCTATTTATACCCCTAATTCACTACTCCGCCTCCTCAGGATCTCCCTGTCTTTGTTTTAACCCCCTCCTTCCCCGGGCCTAGCAAAACCCCTAATCCCTGCATTATTTGAAAATATTATTGGGAAAATAACAAAAACCCAAGCCCTGTAATATTTAACACTTTCATTCCCGTTCAACCCTGTCATGGTGGTCTCCCCCCTAGGCCGTGGAATAAGTCCGGCCTTACTAAACAGAGATACCGCTGAAGTTATTATGCATCCATTTAATGAATACTTACAATATGATCTCAATGGTGTTTCAACTTTAGAGGGGTCCAATATTTGTTACCTCCACATGTCTATACTGATCACAAAATATAGGTTTAGCTAAATTAGATCATTCCTTTCAATCTGCATTTTAATACATTTGACTTGAAATTAGAAAAAGTCCTACTAATCCAAGCCCTAGAACATAATGGCAAAGTCAAAGGGGTTGTCCTATGAGCAAACATTTTAATTAATAGCTCTTGGAATAATAATAATTTCCAAAATTGAATGTGTTGGAAAAAAAAGTTCATATGCTCGGATAATCTTATAAATGTGCCCCTGTTATATACTGAGTAAAGGGCGCTTGACCACTGAGGAAGGATTCTCCGGTCGTGATGGTTACTATACCCCCCAAACTTAACCTAAAAATAACACACCGACTGCATGCGACTTGGTTAAACAAATTGGCCACAGCAGCCTTTATTACCTATTATTAACATACTAACACAAGGGGGCGCCGTCCAACGGGCGACCCCAAACACACAATAATAGGTAACACATAAATAATAAACGGTACATATAACCCTATGTAGGCCCGGTCCAGAAACCCTTTCCTACACCAATATCCCTGGCCGCAACACTCCGACCCAGAGATGAGGTATTAATCACCCCACGGATTAATACCCCCCAAACTTTGCAGAACCCCGTGCCTGCAATTTCCCGGAACCCAGAGACACCATACCAAGACAGTGCCTCTCGGTCCAGCTACCAATCCCTTACAACCGCTTCTGGACCAGACCTACCCCCGCCACAGGACAGGACACGTGACACCTTACGTGGCCTGGACCCGCCACACACCCAAGGCTTGCTCCACACCATCCCGCAAACCCAGGGCCCATAAATCAGAACCAATGTCATTAAGATGAACCCCATCACTCCTCCGAAACTGCCACTTCGGCGATTCCAGGTCTACATGCCTCACCACCACACTGCCGTTTCTCCGCACGAAATGCGCAACCACCCTGTTCACTTGTGCCCGGTCGCGATTAATCTTCTCAACCGACCGAGCCCCCCTCCACCATAATCTGGCCACAATATCCGACCATACCACTATCAAGCCCGGATACCTTGCCCATAAACGCAGTAGGTCGATCTTAATGTCCCTAATCAGATCGCGGGATGCCCGCAAACCCAGGTCATTCCCCCCCCACGTGTAAAACCAACACGTTCGGAGGTCTGTCCATCCTGCAATAATATTCAAATTCCGGCATGACCCTGCTCCATTCCATGCCACGCACTCCAATCTACTTGACCGATGCCAGCGATCTGTCCACACCCAACTGCCAACCATTCGGGCGAGCGTCGGCCCGACGGGCCCCCCAGAAAACGAACGAGTGCCCCAGGATCCAGATCAGACACACTCCTACAATAAAGGAAACAATTTTAACAAACAACACCAGCATTCCAGATTGCAACAAAGAACAACAAAACCCAACGGCAGAACAAACAAAACTCTAACCAGAGCCCTCAACGAGATAATAACTGTGGGCGCACATAACCACGAAAACGAGAGGACACCCACCGACCAATCCGTCTCACCATGTCATCTCCAAGGCCCCAACGAGAAGCCTCGGTAGCCGCCCCAATCCTGAACGAATGGGACCCGTAATCCTCTGGGCGCTCACCCGCCCAGTGCAGGCAACTCCTCAGCACTGCCACAAACTGGTAACGAGACAACCAAGCCCCGTCCTCGTGACGTAGTAGCGGGCCCGGAAGACCGCCCCACAGACCACAAAACTTACTCACCACCTGCACCGGGCACAAGCCATCCCCTTGCACCGCATACAACACTACTAACCTGCCTCGACCCATCTGGTCCGTCTTGGACCGCCGAAGCCGACACTCCACTCTCTGTCCCACTACCGACACATCCTCGAATAGCAAACCACCCCCACTAACCCTTGACGGGCTCACCAATTCTCCTATCCGAAAAGCCCCGAAAAAAGCTAACACAAAAGCAGTTTCAAACAACACCGTCTCATACGCTGAGACACAAATTCCCTCCACCAAACGCCGTAACAAGTCCAACGAAATGGGCCGCCTAGTGTCCCGCACCTTCACCCCTTTCCGAAAATCTTTCAATGCCTGCCTTACCCGGAAGTCCCGTGAAACGTCCTGCTCACCCCTAACCTTTAACAAAAAGGCCACGGCCGCCACCCTAAGCGCCACAGCCGACGCTGACCTCCCAGCCCTAAAATCCTCACTCACCAATGCCAAGAGCACCAATAAATAATCCACTCACCCGTTACCAAACATCTCACCCAGCACTGCCTGCCACTCAACCCACACTTTAGAATAACGGCACCAAGTCACCTCGGTCACCGAATTCCTAATCAAACCCACAATCACTGCCTCACCAGGCTCCACAATTCCTCTGGGCACACCGCTCCGATCTCGTCTGCCCCCGGCAGTAACTCCTGAAACCTGTGGAACTGAAAACGAGATAAAGCGTCAGCCACCCCGTTATCAACCCCCGGCACATGTTTTGCAACCACATGAATATTCCACAGCAAACACTTGAGCACCAAATGCCGCAGATATGCCACTACCGGTCCAGATTTCGCTGACAAGCTGTTTATTGCATGTACAACTGCCTGATTATCGCAATGAAAGCACACTTTACGTCCCGAAAATTGCGACCCCCACAACTCCACCGCCACCACAATTGGAAACAACTCGAGCAGGGCCAGATTTTTTACCAGGCCACCCTGTCGCCAATCCTCGGGCCACCTTCCCACACACCAATGACCCTGAAAAATGGCGCCGAAACCCGCCGACCCGGCCGCATCCGTATACAGTTCTAGAGCATCATTGGGTACCACCTTCTTCAACCACAAAGTGCGGCCGTTAAAATGCCGCAAGAAGACGTCCCAAACCAACAAATCTTCCTTGATCTCCCGCGTGACCCGCACAAAATGCGCCGAGGACCGTACGCCTGCCGTAGCTGTCGCCAACCTCCTGGCGAAAATACGCCCCATCGGCATAATCCTGCATGCAAAATTCAGCTTTCCAAGCAAAGACTGTACCACCTTAAGCCGCACTTTTTTTGCTGCCAGCATTGCTGCAACCGCACTCCGCAAATCCACAATCTTGTCCTCTGGCAACCTACATTCCATGGCCAGCGAGTCGATTTCAATAGGAACTAGGAACCGCATAACCGGCGCCGGCCCCTCCGTTTTTTCCTGCGCCAAAGGGATCCCGAAACGATCCGCCACTCTCTGCAAGGCGAACAACAAACCAGCGCAAACCATGGAACCCGCCGGACCAACACACAGAAAATCATCCAAATAATGAATAATGGATGACAAGCCGGACACGTCCCGCACCACCCACTCAACAAAGGAGCTAAAAGCCTCAAAATATGAACAAGAAATCGAACAGCCCATGGGCAAACAACGATCAACATAAAACTTCCCGTTCCACCAGCAACCCAGAAGGTGCTGACTCTCCAGATGCACCGGCAACAAACGAAACGCCGATTCTACATCCGCCTTTGCCATCAATGCACCGCGTCCTGCCGCCCGTACCAAGTCCAGCGCTTTGTCGAACGAGACGTAGTACACCGCCGACAATTCCGGTGCAATGCCGTCATTCACAGACGACCCCTCCGAAAATGAAAGATGACGAATGAGCCGAAATTTTTTCGGCTCCTTCTTTGGCACCACTCCCAGCGGGGACACCACCAAATTACTGCACGGAGGGCTCTCAAATGGGCCCCCCATCCTGCCCAGCTCAACCTCTTTACCCAACTTCTCACCCACAACCATAGGGTGGTCCCTTGCCGACCGTAAGTTACGACAAACCGGAGGCAATGCCTCAACCGCCGACGAAAACCGTACAAAAAACCAAACCGCAAAAGCGACGCCGCTGCCCCGTCCGGATACCTACTTAAAAACGGCGCCATCGCCTCTATTTTCACCGGCGTCCTCCCTTTTACCAGACCCGTCCCCGGCCTTGCCTCTCCCTTTCTTAAAACATTTGGACAAACTATGTCCCCCCCCCCGCAGCCGGAGCACTCATGCTTGAACCTACACGCTGCACCAAATTTGCACTGGCCTTCATTAAATTGCCAGCACAATCCCTTTTTCTGGATCCCCGAGGGCCCGGCTCCCGTTCCCCCGGCGCCCCCACGAAAGGGCTGGCTCGGGGCCGCCATTAAACGCATCCATAAGGAAATGTCCTTATGGTCCCACCGCATGCCGGGCCGCAACGCCTTCCGTTGCCTAAACTGCTCATCATACCGCAGCCATGCCAAGCCCCCATACGTGCGATACGCCTCCCCGATTGCATCCATATAGCCAAACAGAGCCGAGCAATGCTCCGGCTCCTTTTCCCCTATCACGCTGGCCAAAATTGCGAACGCCTGCAACCAATTGGAAAAGGAACGAGGAATGAGCCTATAACGGCGTTTTTCTTCCTCCTCCTTTTCCTTCTTGGAATCGCTCGGCTTCACCTTGTCTAGGTTAAATTTCTCCAGGGGTAGTAGGGAAAATATCTCCACATACTCCCCTTTCCAAATTTTTTCCCTCACCTCTTTTTTGAGGTGCGCCCCTAGCGGTCCCTCAAAGCACACATACACCTTGCTCTTCGCCCTGTCATCCAGCCGCACCACCTCATCCTCCTTTTCCTTTTCTCCCGTTTTGTCGCCCACGGACTCCACTACTCCGCTAACTGCACCCGCCCCCACCGGCGCCTTCTCGCTGTTGGCCGCTGCTGCGCCATCCGCCGCTGACCCCGTCCAGGCCGCCGGCGCTCGCGCTAAACCCTGCAAAAACCCCAGCAACTGACTAAGCAGATCTGACCCCTCTGGCGCTGCTGTGCCTGCAGCCACCTCCCCAACACCAGCACCCCGCGCCGCAAGCAATGCCGATTCCACGGCTAGCTCACCCGACCGCGACGCAGAGATGGAAAGCGGTACTGTGACGTCCTCTGCCATCTGCTCCTCTGGTTCGTCCCCCGACCTGAGGGCTCTGTCTTCTTCCTCGCTGTAGTCGTCCTCCACTGTCCCAGCTCCGGAGGACGCAGTCGATGCGTCCCCTCCACCACGGCCGCCCTCCTGGGCCGCCGCGTGGGCACTGGCAGAGGGCGTCCTCTGCTTTCTGTGCGGCGACAGCCCACAAGACCGTCCTGTCCCCTGGGCCGCCGCCGACCGCGTCCTCTTACTGGAGGAGCCGCTCCCCGGGCTTGGGGGGCTCCCCACCGTCGTTTCCTGCCCTCCAGGGCCTCCGACAGGGACCTCTCGCTGGGTCCTCCCCCGCCCGAGGGAGACCGCGGCCGCCGGACGCAGTGCTGCTGACCTGAGGGACCTGGCAGTCGCAGCAGGGCTCCCGCCGTCCCTCCTTCTCTCCGCAGCCTCGCAGGTATCCGGGTGGCGCCTGCCCACACCGGTCCCCCTGCTGTCTGCCTGCGCCCGGCCCCCCCACCGTCCTCGGGGGGTACAGCTGGCCTCTATCATCCGCTGGGCCCGCACCTGTATAGGAGCATCTGCTGGGACGTGCCCCACCGCCGGGGGCCCGGCATCCAGCGCAGGCCCCAGGCCAGACACGCCCCCTCTCCGTGCCTCCGATCCACGCCGGGCACGGCCCGGATCCCGGGCTGCCGGTGGCCTGCCAAATCTAGCCCGAGGCCTGGGACCGGAAGTAGGCCCCAGGCCGGGCCCGCCTCCATCCAGGCCACCGCTGGCCTCATTCCACCGCCGGGCTCGCTCCCGGCCGGGAGACGCCGCTGGGCTCTGCACTCCAGCCCGAGGCCTGACATCGGAAGAAGGCCCTGGGCTGGCCACGCCCCTTTCTCGGCCGCCGCGGCCTCGCCGGAGATTCCTCCCGGCGGCCGGGGCAGACGCTGGGAGCTGCTTCCGCCCGCCCCGCTGCGGAGGGTCCCGAGGGGGGCTCTCGCTGGGCCTCCTCGCCCCCCCTGCGCCCGGAGAGTACCTGAGCGGGGGCCTCGAACGCCGCCCGCGGCTAGAGGGGGAGCGAGGGGCAGTTGCCGACGGGGAAACCCAGGCAGCCCTGACATGGGACTGCACTGCTTGGGCCTCGTGCACCGCCATCGCCGCTCTGATCAGCCTATTCAGCTCCTGGAGGTCCGCCATGCTGGTTCCTTGGTCCTGGTCCTGGGTCTCCAATCTGTCGCTGTCCAGAGTCCAAAAGGGGAGGTAAGACCCTCCCTCATCACTTTTATACTCCCCTACAGGGATCCTTTCTCCACCAATCCCCTATATCTTCCCATAATGCCCCTCATTATAACTTTATTAACCCCTCACTCCCTCCCTTCCCTCTGGTCATGTCGCCCCTCCCCCCTATGGGGTCCATGGCTTTCTTTACACGCTAGCGATCGCTCCCGCCCCCGTCGTTTGTGCGTCTTGGGCAAATCGCTGCCCGTGGCGGACAAAATCGGTAGTACTTACCTGCCTAATGACGTCGCTCTGGCCGGCAAACAACCTCTTTTCTAAGGGGGCGGTTTGTGCGGCGTCACAGCGACGTCACACAGTAGGCAACCAATAGAAGCGGATGGTCACTCCTTCCTCGTTGCCGGAGGACGCAGGTACGCTATTGTTCGTCGTTCCCGGGGTGTCACGCGTAGCGATGTGTGCTGCCTCAGGAACAATGAACAACCTGCGTCCCAGAAGATCAACGACGTTTTGAAAATGAACGACATGTCGACGATCAACGATGTGGTGAGTAGTTTGGATCGTTAGTGGTCACTCATATGTGTCACATGTAACGATGTCAATAACGAGGCCGGATGTGCGTCACGAATTCTGTGACCCCATCTCGTTAGCGATGTTGTTGCGTGTAAAGCGGTCTTTACAGTTGTTGTCAGTACAGGGACATGATCTGATCATACCACATCTCCTGGGCTGAGGAGGAAGGAAAACAGTATACAGACAGGTAAGGAATTACAGCTGCTGCTTTCTGTGAGGTTAAACTTGTTTAGAATAGGCAGGAAAACTGGACTGCTTAGGTAAGAAGGGGCTGCTCACACTGCTATGCACCCATTCTATCTCATCTAATACTGGAGATACCAGGGATGATAAGGTAAAAAGAGGCTGCTCACACTGCTGTCCACCCATTCTCTCTGATCTAATACTGGAGATACCAGGGGGGATGAGGTAAGAAGAGGCTGCACACACTGCTGTCCACCCATTCTGTCTGATCTAATAAAGGAGATACCAGGGGTGATGAGGTAAGAAGAGGCTTCTCTCACACTGCTGTCCACCCATTCTATCTGATCTAATACTGGAGATATCAGGGGTAATGAGGTAAGAAGAAGCTTCTCACACTGCTGTCCACCCATTCTATCTGATCTAATACTGGAGATACCAGGGGTGATGAGGTAAGAAGTGGCTTCTCTCACACTGCTGTCCACCCATTCTATCTGATCTAATACTGGAGATACCAGGGGTGATGAGGTAAGAAGAGGCTGAACACACTGCTTTTCTCCCTGTCTATCTGATCTAATGCTGGAGATACTGTCGCGGGCGGAGGGGCCGCGCTCGCTACGCTCGGATCCGGGGCTGCTGCTGCTCGGTGGCTCGAGCGGTGGACCGGACCCGGGAACTCGAGCAGCGCTCCTCGCCCCCGAGTGAAAAGGGGTGTTGGGTGGTTTTTAGGAGATAGTTCGTGACGCCACCCATGGGTCGTGGTGATAGTGGGCACCACCGCTGCTCGTGACGGGATTCCCGGGAACGATGGCGGGAAGCAGCTAGGTGTTGGTTCCCCCTCCGTGGGTAGGGGTTGGTGATCTCGGGGCCCGGTTGTGGTACGGGGAGGCAGTAGGGTCGTGGGGCAGGGCTAAAGGGCAGAGTGGCGCGGTGCCGGATGGCACTGTTGTACTCACTCAGGCACAGATTCACAGAGTCTCTGGTAAACCAAACGGCTGGCTGGACGGGTCACGCAGCCGGCTGCAGTGTCTTTGCTCTCCCCGGACAGGTTGATGGTGGCTGTCTTTCCCTGCACCGTTGTAGAATGTATTGACTCAGATGGTTTCCCACTGGTAGTCCGCTCCCTAGTGTGTATGTACCGAAGGAGCCCGTTTTGCCCGCAGGCGCTGGCCCTTAGATCTCTAGCCCGTGGCAGTGGCTTTTTATCCTCACTGTGTGGACTGTTGCCTTCTGTTGGGTCTTGGGTGTGAGGGAACCCCTGGGGTCTCGGTCACTATCGGATTTGACCATTTTCGGTGGCTCCTAGCCTGGTTGGGGTCTGATTGCCCTGCCTTTGTGCTTGGTACAGATCTGCTCCCCGGCTCGGTACCGGCGGGCCACCGCCCGTCCCTGGTCCTACGGTTCCGCTAACCTGCACCCACTCCTGCAGACGGCCACCACCGTCTGCCGACCTTGCTGTACGTGCCTGGGCTCCTACCCAGACACCAACAGTTTCTCTCCTGTCACTTTCAACTCCCAACCTAAACTTAAACTGACTACTTTTCCCGCCTCCAGGCCTGTGAACTCCTCGGTGGGTGGGGCCAACCGCCTGGCTCCGCCCCACCTGGTGTGGACATCAGACCCTGGAGGAGGCAACAAGGATTTTGTTTGACTGTTGTTGCCTAACCAGGGGAGGGTGTGTGTGTGTGTTGTGTTTGTGACTACCTGGCTAGTCCAGGGCGTCACAATACCAGGGGAGCTCAGGCAAGAAGAGGCTGCTCCCACTGAAATCAACCTTGTAATTCTTAATAACAATATAAGATTAAAACAGTGGATCTTCATACTACACATATGTTTACGTGACAAGATTTGCCCCCTGTCCCTCTATCCTATTTTTTTTTTTTTTTGTATTGGTGGACTTACAGGCAACTTTAACGTGACAGACTTGGAGTTTTGCATGCACATTAGTCTGTGAATGGCCGGCCACCGTAACAAAACAAACTGGTGGCTCAGTGTCTAATTGCACCAGGACAAAAGGAATTTTAATCACATGAGAGCAGAGCTCAGGATACAAGCCATTTTGAAATTCATTTTAATTAATAAAATGTTTATTCTGATACAATGGTATCTTGGTCGTGAGACAACTACTTTAGCTTTCACACTCAGTAATATAAGAAAAAACAGTACTGCTATCTTTGATAACCCACCGATATGGTGCATACCTGAACTTGGATCCGGTGATTGTGAGTCTGGTCCCCCCGGCGGTGCCTCCTCTCTTGGGGGTGACATCAGTTATGGCGGGAGTTAATGCAGAAGAGTATGTGAAGGAGTTATTGAGTTGAATAGTGAAATTTCCATTCACCACGCTGACATTACAGCTTTGGGAGGAGGTATTAGTATCTGATGGAAGACATGACATAAATGGTTAGGAAAAGCCTTACACTTATCACAAGGTGTCATATGTGGAGGTTCCACCTCTGGGTCCTTGTCCAGGATTTAACAGGTGACCTGTGACCACTGTGATGTATCAACCGGCTGTATTACAAAGGGCCGGTATGTTTTGCAGAAGCATGGGTGCTCTGCAATGTGAAGTTGGCTGGGACCTGTGGTTCCACAGGATTGCATTACATGCAGAGCCATGGAAGGGTGTGTGATGCTGATTACACACTCCTTACCACCTGTGGGTGTGGCTCCAGGGGTTAAAGCAATCCTGTCTCTGAACCTAGGTGGAGTGTGTCTAGGGCAGTCTAGATAGAGACTAGCTCCAGACATCCAGTGTGTGGACTGGAAACAAGTGAGAGCAGAGCCGGGAGCTCTGAGTGTGTGTCTAGGGCAGTCTAGATAGAGACTAGCTCCAGACGTCCAGTGTGTGGACTGGAAACAAGTGAGAGCAGGGAGCTCTGAGTGTGTCTAGGGCAGTCTAGATAGAGACTAGCTCCAGACGTCCAGTGTGTGGACTGGAAACAAGTGAGAGCAGGGAGCTCTGAGTGTGTCTAGGGCAGTCTAGATAGAGACTAGCTCCAGACGTCCAGTGTGTGGACTGGAAACAAGTGAGAGCAGAGCCGGGAGCTCTGGGTGTATCAGCCTGTGTGGAGGCTGAACACAAGGCTCTGATATTGAGTCTGAGGTGAGTGCAGCCAGGCCAGGGCTGTAGGGCCAAATCTTTCCAGGAGGAGAGACAGACAGGGGTCTGCAGAGGGCCCTGGGTGCTGGAAGGAACCTTGGCTAGAGTTGTACGCTGGCAGGAGCCAGAGAGTGGGGAAGTTGCTAAAACTTCCATTATCAACTTATTGTTTATGGTTGAGGGCAGTTTATGCTGAGTGTTTTTAAATAAACTGCCGGAATTTCTATGAAGAGACGTGTGTTGCTGAAGCTACCTCACACTGCTGCAAGCGAGTGGAACCCCCACGTTGCAGGGCGCAACGTTACACCACGTTCTGGTGATTCAAATCAGCCATCAGTGGTCACTCCGCCATTAAACTTAATAGAGTGATATCTGGTCTTGATCAAAGTTGCATCTATTGAGGTCTATAAAAGTTGGAGAAAGAGATGATCCCACCCTATAGTAATTTATGGTCATTAATCCTGTAGATAAAAATACCCCTTCAAATTACATCAATTTTCATTTATCAGTTTTCCTACATAAAAGGAAAAGATATATTTAGAGATATGTTATTTTACCCAGTTTTGCATTACAAGAGGTTAACCTAAAATTAAAGTGGCTTCCCTCTATATGTAGCATTGCCACTGATTTGCTTTTTATTACCTCCAGCTGCTGCCAGATGTCAACAGTGTTTGGAGTAAAATCATCTTTGCCAACTTGATGACTACAATGTGATGCATTTTTATTCTTTGGCTACATATTCCTATATTAAATAATTAATTGATCTTAAATTGATCTTTATTATAGCGGGTCACTTACCGTTCCTCATGGGCGTTGCGCAGTACAGAAAACTTGCAGTTGAGCTCTCCTGGTCCACTTGACACTCAGAGTTGCACACAAACACCTTGGACAGTTCATTATCAAATCCAGAGCCGGAAATTGTGAGAATTAACCCACCGCCAAAACTGCCTGCATGGGATCAGATAGAAATGAGGATCACTGTATAAGTGTAATGAGGGGACTGTTAGGATAGCAGGGAACAGGGGCTCGTATGCTGTCAATCACGCTAGGGGACCCTAGGCTATCCCTAATCTCAGGTTTACACCTGATGGTTGAGATGTCAGAGTCCTGTTCCTGGCTATACTCCTGACTAGTACTACTCTGATATTCCCCTCCCACCAAAGAAGGAAAGGCTGGGGCAGGAATGTGATGGAAAACAGATAAAGATAGAAGGGAAAACCAAAACTCTGACAAACTTCACACAGAAATAAACAATGAAAAATTCAAGAGTAAAGCAAAAGCAGGAAGGTATGAAAAAAAAAGGCAACAAGGGTTAACTCCACAAATGTACACAGCAACATGTATCACAAACACCAGATAGTCTGGATCACAACACCTCACTGGGTAAACTATAGCTGGCATAGGTGGAAGAATCTAGTCAGCATATATAGGAGGAGAGCAAATGTGATTTGTTTCCCCACAACATGTGATCAAGGGAGACTAACAAGCAGACTAGCAGAGATTACCTCTTGTTAGCCTAGCTATGAATAACCACTCTGCAGCTTAAAGCCCAAGTCTGTCGTTGTTTATTACAGGCAACAGAGAAGTTATCGGGTGAAGGGTCAGAATCTGTAGTCTGAACAGAACTTGACACTGCCATGACAGTTGGTTAAGTTTGTAAAAATTTCCATGTGACAACAAGCACTTCCACACTATGTGATATTGTAGCACAGTTTGATGACAACCCAAGTAACTACCATTATAGCATTACAAAGTGGTTAGAGGAAAGTTAGTGGAGCACCTGAGGTAGTAAAAAGGTATTTGAAGAGTGAAGACCTGTGTGATGCAGATTTTTGAGGAGATGGAAACGGAGCCAATTAATGAGATGAGAATGAGCATGCTGTCTGCATCCCTCCCATGTCACCGGTCCCAAACGTGCACACCTCAGAGATAGAAAGGACAGTAGGGTCAATGAAGAAGACAAAAGTTGGTTTAGCAGGAAGCATCAAGTGTACTAACAGCAGTAAAAGGATTATTCTGCAAATAAAATGTATCACCCATTCATGGGATAAGTTATAAAAGGTGGGAAGTCGGACTGATGCTCTTTAGGGGCACTTTGCACACTGCGACATCGTAGGCCGATGCTGCGATGCCGAGTGCGATAGTCCCCGCCCCCGTCGCAGCAGCGATATGTGGTGATAGCTGGCGTAGTGAAAATTATCGCTACGCCAGCTTCACACACACACTCACCTGCCGTGCGACGTCCCTGTGGCCGGCGACCCGCCTCCTTGTTAAGGGGGCGGGTCGTGCGGCGTTACTGCGACGTCACACGGCAGGCGGCCAATCGGAGCGGAGGGGCAGAGATGAGCAGGATGTAAACATCCTGCCCACCTCCTTCCTTCCGCATATCCTACGGAAGCCGCGGTGACGCCGGTAGGAGATGTTCCTCGCTCCTGCGGCTTCACACACAGCGATGTGTGCTGCCGCAGGAGCGAGGAACAACATCGGACCGTCGCATCAGCGTAATTATGAATTACGCCGACGCTGCACCGATGATACGATTACGACGCTTTTGCGCTCGTTAATCGTATCATCTAGGCCTTACACACTGCGATGTCGCATGCGATGCCGGATGTGCGTCACTTTCAATTTGACCCCACCGACATCGCACCTGCGATATCGCAGTGTGCAAAGTGCCCCTTACTGTGCACTTTACTGTGCACTCAAGAAAATCTTTAGTCCCAAACCTTTATAAATATATTTATAACTCACCTTGATTTGGAGACACGCCGGTCATACTAAGTTCGTAGGAGAATTTTGCACTGGATCTTGCAAACCCCTTCACATTTTGGAATGAAACAGGGAATGTGCCGCCCCAGTGATCTCCTACAGTGCAGTTCAGCTGGCTGTCAGACGTAGCTACGACGGTGCATGTGGCATTGCCAATGGTCACTGTTGTTTCTGAGGTATCCAAGCCAAATCCAGAACCGGACACTGTGATGTTAGTTCCTGAAGGTCCTGTGGAACAACATAAAAAACAAAGTTACTCATCAGAAATACACCTTTACAGCCCTGATAATCTGGTGCTCAGTTTACATTTGAAAGTGCCACATTATTGAACTTTCTATAAACATGGGCACAATTAGTCCTAAAGCAAGTGACTACTCTGGAAAACTGCAATTTGTGTTTTAGCTAAATTTTTCATGGCCAGAACATGTACCCACTGCTTTCGGCTGTTGACAAGTCTTTTTTTTTTTTGCAGACTGAGGTCCCATTTGATTAAGTTGTTTCCACTAGAGTTATGGCGTAAAACACCTTAAAAAGTTTTACAATTTTTGTGCAACATAAAGTTGCACAAACCTTTTGTGACTTTCGACGTTTTCATGCCATTTTCAGCCAGCTCTACTGAAATGGGCACCGAGGGGAGCAGTTGGGATGGGACATTGCAACGCCCAACAAATTCATTAAAAGTTGACTGAAGTAACATTTCTGGTGAGGCTTAGGCTGCTTTCACACTGTGTTCTGTTCTCCGTTCAGTGGACCTGTCGGGGCTTCCGTCTGAATCTCCGACAAAATGGGTTTCGAACGTATGGGCCAAAAGGGCTATTGCCTATAAAGGTGCAGATGGAGTCACCGTGTGCTCTGTCATGCACCATTTTCAGGAGAATAGGCTTACTGGAGATGGACACCCAGATGCAGTTTACTACGTCTAGGTGTCCATCTCCGGTAAGCTAGTACTTCCGAAAATGCTGCACAACAGAGCACACGGTAACTCTGTCTACACCATTATAGTCAATGGCCCTGCCGGTGCATGCATCTCAAACCCGTTTTGCGGGACCACTAAACGGAGATAAGATCGCAGTGTGAAAGCAGCCTTGTAAATAGGTGAAAGTCAATGATAAAATCCTCCTAATTCATCATGCCTTTTGATGACTTAAGTGCACTTTATTTCTACACGCCCATCATGCCAGGGCCTTAGTGTCTTAAAAAAAGCAGGAGACATGTCTGATTTTTAATCCAAGTCAAAGCTCAAATTTGCCTATGTAGGTTTGTGGCTCTATAAAAATTCTGACAGCACACTGATGCCATTGTTGTTATATCCTAGTGCTTTTTCTTTCTTGTGGCTGTTTGCTGGGAGAAACTTGAGTAACCTCCATCAGTTTTTTACATCCATGAAAAACTGATGAAGCTGAAGATAAAACCGATACACAACCAAACACTAATGAAAATTTGATCCACAACACAATAGAAAATTGTTCAGTTTTTTTAACATACCAAAGAACAACAGGTGTTGGAATGAGGCCTTAAGCTAAGTTTCACTCGTATAGAATTTAGAGGTTTTTTTTGGCTCAAACCATAACAAATAACAACTATAAACAGTGAAAAAATTATAGGAACAGAAAGAAAACAAAAAAAACACACTTTTTAAGTGTCTACATAATTTGTTTTCTTTAATAGTTTATTTTGTCTACTGTCAGATTTAGATAGACAATGATAGTCATGTAAAAGATTTTTGGTCCTACCTGAGATTGGAAGAACTGATGTTACCGTCGGGGTATCAGCCTCGGAGTAGGAGAAGCTGAGTGATGGGTAGGAGGCAGATGGTATGTTGATGTTCAGGATGGCGGTTTTAGCAGTGGCACTGGGAGGAGTAATACACTGGATACTATGAGGAGTTACCGCTGTAACTGGACATGGTGCACCGTCAATCTGCACTGTGGTGTTGGTAGGATGAAATCCATTTCCTTGTATAAGTAGAAGAGTTCCCCCTACAACACTTCCAGAAGGCGTCATAAGAGCGGCTTCTGCAGGACTGTTCACCATGAAAGATCCCTGAGCCAAACCTTTCCTTAGTACAATAACTCTGACAGGATAGCTTCCGGCAGGAATGGGGTCTATGTTGCTTGTTATGTCGGTGTCATTCACATCTACTACATCTAACTTGTTGTCACCAACGTAAACGATTATATCAGTAATATCCTCTCCAAAGCCAAGGCCAGTGATGTAGACTGTGGTGGCATTTCGGACTTCAGTTGGGTAAACACTTGACACTTGTGGTGTAAGTTCACTAGAAAAGGTAAAGCTGCAGGATCCAATGCATTGGGCGGTGATTCCTTTCACTGTTACCCCAAAATCAACGCTGTGTGAGTAGGTGGGGAGGGTATCACACACAATATCTGTGTAATTTACAGATTCGATGTTACAATCTAACCACAACACAACGGTGCTGCCATTTATAAACCCAGACCCGTGTATGGTGACTCTGGTTGATCCTGTATCAGACCCATTATTTGGTGAGATATAGTCAATGTGGGGCAGCAAGGCGAATCGCCTGTCCATCTCATTTCTCAAAGTGTTGATGGCGTTGCCCAGATTGTTTACTGTAAGTGACACCATTTCTGCCACCCCAATGTTCATTGAGTCCTGAGGGTCCACCGTACAAGTCATTGTATTTTCGTCAGCAGAAGACACAACACAAGGATACTTGCCGACCAAAACCTAAGATATAATAAAAGTGAACAGGTTGTTTTAGGGAAGAAAGGTAGAAGCACAAAAAAATACAACCGAAAGGAAATCTGTCATCAGGTTTATATTGCCCTATCAGGTGTCAAAATAAAGTAGAGTCAGATACTGATGCCGTGTTACTTGTTAAATTCCTGTAGTCTGTTTTATAAAATGAAAGTTTGGAAAGTAACATACGAGGCCAGTCAGGAGTCCTCTAAGTGATTTATTGTTATTAAAGAGGAGCCAAAGACTGCAAGTGCTCTGATTCATCCACTAGTGCACTTGAAAGCCTAATTTGCATATGATAGAAAGATAAATTTTGACTTAATGGAGCACCGGATAATGACAGAATAAAGGTCCAGTCACACTAAGCAACTTACCAGCGATCCCAACAACGATAGGGATCGCTGGTAAGTTGCTAGGAGGTTGCTGGTGAGATGTCACACTGCGACGCTCCAGCGATCCCACCAGCAACCTGACCTGGCAGGGATCGCTGGAGCGTCGCTACACAAGTTGCTGGTGAGCTCACCAGCAACCAGTGACCAGCCCCCAGCGCCGCGTGGAAGATGCTGCGCTTGGTAACTAAGGTAAATATCGGGTAACCAACCCGATATTTACCTTGGTTGCCAGCGCACGGAGCTACACGTGCAGAGAGCAGGGAGCAGCGCACACCGCTTAGCGCTGGCTCCCTGCTCTCCTAGTTACAGCACACATCGGGTTAATTACCCGATGTGTGCTGCAGCTAAATGTGCACAGAGCAGGGAGCAGCGCACAATGCTTAGCGCTGGCTCCCTGCTCTCCTAGCTACAGCACACATCGAGTTAATTAACCCGATGTGTGCTGCAGCTACATGTGCACAGAGCAGGAGCCGGCACTGACAGTGAGAGCGGCGGAGGCAGGTAACAAAGGTAAATATCGGGTAACCAAGGACAGGGCTTCTTGGTTACCCGATGTTTACATTGGTTACCAGCCTCCGCAGAAGCCGGCTCCTGCTGCTGCACATTTAGTTGTTGCTGTCTCGCTGTCACATACAGCGATCTGTGCTTCACAGCGGGACAGCAACAACTAAAAAATGGCCCAGGACATTCAGCAACAACCAACGACCTCACAGCAGGGGCCAGGTTGTTGCTGGATGTCACACACAGCGACATCACTAGCAACATCGGTGCTACGTCACAAAAGTTGTTCGTTAGCAGCGATGTTGCTAGCGATGTTGCTTAGTGTGACGGGGCCTTTAGTATAGTTGGAAATATATTGCTATGGCTAATCCTACAATATCATTTTTAACAACACTTAAAAAGTGAAAGAGCGCATAGCCTGAAGGCCACGTACTGATGGTTTGTGTAGATATTGCTTGACACCTTAGGCTTGATATGTGACGTCCAATTTCACTTGCAGTGTAGAATCGCGCAATGGTGGAACCAGAATTATGGCTATTCCTCCAAAGTGTTCCCGGAGACATTTTTCAAAACAGCAACGCCAGGCCACATGTTGCTCATACTACTGTGAGCAGCCTGCATGGCCTAAATGTGCTACCATAGCCTGCAGCGTTTCTCCAGATTTATCTCCCATCATTGATCAACAATTGGAAAAGGAGCCAACAGCAGTGGATCTTTATGATTTGCCCAAGTACATTCAGTGCTGCAGAACATTCCTCAGACAACCATTAATAATATCAGTTATAGCAAGCTGTACTGTAAGTGTCGGGATTTCTGCATGTGGTGCTCATTATAGATGAGCAAACCCATGGGAGTTCGGTTGGGCGGGTGCAGCCAAACCAAACCTCAACGGGTTTGGCATTGACCCACACCCCAACGGAAGTCACCGATTGGCAGTTTGGTTCTCCGCCCACATAAAGTCTGCCATAAGCAGAACACTTCCAGGGGAAGGTGTGGTGGGTTTTTCCTTTTTTTTGGTGCACACTAGATCTGATAATGCTGTTACCCCCAGTGCGAGGAATTCTAACACTGCAAGTGGCTTGCACTGGGCCAAGCACTGAGCGTACCCAAGCACAGCGATTCTAGCGCGAGTGGTGGCATACATAAAACACTCGGACTCGGTTTTGTTTATTTTTTTTGTTGTCAGTGTTCGGCCAGAATACTGAACACTGAACATCAGGTTCATTCATCTCTAGTGCTCATACTCCAAACTGAATAAATTGAGATGTTTTAGAAATTCTGTTTCTACTTATTGGGTACATCTCTGACATATAATGGAGGAATGAATATTGCCACCCGTGATATTCTCTTTTTACCTCTTTCTCCATTTTTATTCATTCCTTCTTTACTATCACACATCATTTATCACGGTCAGTACGAATTATAATATAGCGATAAAACTGCATACCTGGTTGGCACAAGTGAGGTTACTGAACCCGGTCCCGTTGATGGTTATTGAATCGTAAATTGTTCCAGAGTTTGGAGTAATGCTGGTAATAGTAGGAGAATAACAGTCTGAGAACCCGAACCATATAGACGTGTTACTGACGGGTGAGGCGGGTGCCTCTGGACAGTCCGGATCTGGTGTGACGCAGCCACTTGGCGTTGTGTTTGGAAGCAGAGCTGGAAAAACACCAAATAAATCAACTAAATAGACGTAGCATAAGTAGTTAACAGTGATTGAAATCCAGTAGTGTACAAGAAAGACTGGGTATGAAGAAAGACATAAAATGACTATACGGTCAGATCAGGTGCCACACATCTAGCCATGTATGTGAGAAAGTCTTGGTACCTCCATTGTATTTTCATGACATGACCAATGTTCAATTCAATTTTCAAGTCGCATGAACAATTTATCTGACTTACTTTTACGTGACTATTTCAGAGCTGTAAGTTGGCTGTAAAAAAAAACTCTTTGAAATTGACCACAGTTGCATGCCTTTGCATTCAAGTCTATGCCAACTGAGGCACATGCGACTTGCATCCATTGCTACAGCTACTCTTAAGCTCAGGATCAGTGGAGGTCCTGACAGCTAATTAAACTTATGGAATGGGTAATGGTTATTTACCCACATAAAATGCAGGATGTAGCTTAAAAATGTACCTGAAACATTTACTGTCCAAGGAAAGCTGGCAGCTCTAAATAGGGCTTCCTAGGACAAGCTTTGCCCAGGAGAACCCTTGACCTGTTAATCCTTTTATAGGGATATGGACTTAGCAGGGGCTCCAGAGTTGAGACCATGGGGTAGCTGCTGGCTGAAGGGGTGAGCTGGCAGAAAAAGGGTCATCAAGCCAAGTCATTTCCAGGAAGTTAAGGTCATGGGCAAAATGAAGAAACAGTCAGGCAGTCTAATACAAGCTGAGGTTAGGGCTGGGCAACAAGCAAGGACAATCAGTGTTGAGCATGACCCAGGCTAAGTATGACTTATAACTGGCAGCTAGAAGTAGCTACTCAGGGTTTAAATAGGGAGTGGTCCTGCCTAACACACACACCAGGGAGCTGACTACAACAGATAACAGAACCCAGCAGCAAGATAGACACCCTATCTGGATGGGACTGTGAGTCCCAACCTGACTAAAGTAAAATAGGACTGTGCCCGCAAGCTGCTGCTAGTGCAAGTGTGGTGACGCCTAAAGGCAGAGGTCAAAGGAGAGGGTTCAGACATAGCTGTACCAATTCTCCTAATCTGGCGATTGGAAAATATGCATTACTGTGTCTACATATAACAAAACAGCCTTAACAAACTTGGAAATCCTCAATGGACCACTAACTATGCTCATAACCCGCCAATCAAATGCAGGATTAACTTTTTTCTCGTGCCTGCAAAAACACTTTCTTTAATGTTACTGATCTGCAAAGTTTGAAGCGAAAAATAATCCAGCATGTGTGATTACCAGAAGCAATGGTGGCCTCCATTCCTCCAAGATACACGTGCACTTGGCGGCTCTGCTCACTGATCGGGGTTACATTGATGACTCCTTGCATATACATTGTCTGTGCATCATTAACATAGCCACTGCTGTAGTAATAGGTCCCCGGAGATGTGAACTGATAGGAAAAGAAACCTTAAAGACAGAAAACATAAATGGTAACAATACCATTACACCATAAAGCATTCTCATGTCAATGGTCTTTCAGGTAAAGCAAAATAGGTACACTCCCAAACCCATACCCAATATTTGAACTCAGGAACCTGTAAGTAAAGGAGTCCATTGCCCGATTAAAACCATCTCCCTGTCTGATACCATAAAGGACTACAAAAATGTAATCTAGAGTTTCTGGCAGCCACAGACAATCCAAATAGAAGTATAAAATGAATGATGATTTATTGATAAATGTTCATACAATTTAGATTGTGAGCTCCAATGGGGACAGTGTTACCAATGTGTGTAAAGCGCTGTGGAATTAATAGCGCTATATAAATGAATAAATATTATTATTATATTATTATTACAATACGTTTCACCTCTAACTGAGCCTTCGTCAGGTGTAGCTAAAAAGGCATAAAATGCCATGTTCTCTCCTGTTTCTTTCTCCCTTTCCCCAGGAAAAAAGTGCTATAAAAGGACTGAGCTAGTGAACTTCATACAGTAATACTCAAAAAATGATTGATAAAGGGGGTGCTCTATGATGTGGTATCAGAGAAATGGGTGCATATCATACATTACTGTAAAATGTGTGGGGCACATAAAAAAAAATCAGATGCGCTGTTTGGGCTCAAATTACCCAACTTATCACCCAGGTAGTATCGATACCTCAGGCAGTGATTAAAGACTACATAGGTCAGAAACGCGTTGCCTTTGCTTCTAGCTATGTGTGCTGCCCCGCGCTCGTCTGACGCCGAGCTGCTCGGATCCGGGCTTGTTGGTAGGTGGCTCGAGCGCCTCCGGACCCGGGGTCACTTCGCTCTGAAAGGCTGCTGTTGCTACTTAGGGGGGTGGTAGGTAGATGTACGGACGGAGCAGTGTTGGAGTTGATGACGCCACCCACAGGTTGTGGTGAAGGTGTAGACACCACCGCTGAAGTTATGGGGCACCCGGGGGAGATGGTTATGCAGCAAGATGTTAACCCCTCCGTGGGTAGGGATGATGGCCCCGGGACCCATTGGGGAGAAGAAGCTGGGCAGTGCAGGGCAGTGCACGGCTGGATGGCACTTTTGTACTCACTGTTATTGACACACACAAGTCTCTGGTAAACAAAGTTGATGGTGGTCGGTGCCGACAGCCGGCTGTGTCTGGTCCCCCACCCAGTTCAGTGGTCTTTGCCTTTCTCCTGCACCGTGTAGTGTATGTGTAGACTGCCTGCGCTTCAGCGACGGGAGTCCGCTCCCCAGCTGTGTATATGTCGGAGGAGCCCATTTGCCCGCAGACGCTGGCCCGTGGGATCTCTCTGCCTATGCGGTGGCTTTCTATTACCCTCGGTGGGCTGTTGTCTTCAGTCGGGACTTGGGTGGGAAAGGACCTATAGTTCAGACCGCAATCAGTAAATTAACTTAGTCTAGTGGATTCTGGACCTCGTTTCAGGGTCTGAGTACCCCCCTGTGTGCTCCGGTTTCCGAGTCGGTTCCCCGGGTCGGCACTGGCGGGCCACTACCCTGTCCCGGTCCACCACGGTTCCACCGAGCCATCTTCCTGGCTCCTGCAGGCTAGGCCACCGTATGCCTCCTAGCCAAAGGTGCCAGGGCTCCAACCCTGGCACCTGTCAGTTAGTTGCAGACCTAACACACAGGCCTGCTTCCACTTTACTTCACCTCCACTAACAGACTGTTTTCTATTTCCTGCCTCAGGCCCTCTGAACTCCTCGGTGGGTGTGTCCAACTGCCTGGCTCCACCCCCTGGTGTGTCCATTAAGCTCTGAGGGAGAGACAAGGGTTTATGGTTTGGATGGTGTTACCTTGTGTGGGACAGGTGTTGTGCGGGGCGCTATCTGTGACTACCTGGCTAGTCCAGGGCATCACATATGCTCTGTACCAATGTGCATTTATTTCTGGATTTTACTACATTGAATACTTCTTGCATTTTACACCTGGGACAAGTGCTGATTTTCTACTTTTCTATCCATATTTGTTGACAAACCATCAGAACTTTCTAACCATGTTCACAAAGTCTCCTAATATGGAAGGCTCCTCGTATCTGTATGAATATGGTCAAACCACAGGTGACCCCCAAAAATACGTTATCCCCACTGACAGGATGAAGCTCTTTTTGAAGCCCTTACAACCTTGGGTGAACTATACTCTAAATATACAGTATCTGTGTACAGCGGAAGATATAAATGAGGCATCTAAATGGAAGTCTCCTCGAATCTGTATGGATATGGTCAAACCACTGGTGACCCCTCAAAAAATATTTTATCCCCACCGACAGGATGAAGCTCTTTTTGAAGACCTCACAACCTTGAATCAACTATACTCCTAATATATAGTATCTGTGTATGGCGGCAGGTATGAATGAGGCATCTGAGTGGAAGGCTCATCATATCTGTATGGATATGGTCAAAACACAGGTGACCGCGCAAAAATACATGCTATCCGCACCGACAGGATGAAGCTCGTTCTGAAGACCTCACAACATTGGGTCAACTATGTTGACATCCTGAGTCTGCGCTCACATTTATCACCCAGATCCCTCAAGGGTCAATACCACCCCGGGGTTTACCAAACCGCTTGACTATAAAACAGTCCATCTTTGGATCACTCTAAGCCCCTTGTTTTTTACTTCCCCCAGTTATTTCAGTTGACATTGATGTTTCTTATTTCAAATATCTTTTACTTTGGAATAATTTGCTCCCTACTTTGTTTCTTCCATTGACCCCCTATGTCAGGACTCCACCCTATTTTCTAACAAATTATTATATTTACTAAAAAAAACCAGACAAAAAACAAGTCTACCATCGAAGATGAATAAAATAATGAAAAAGTTGGTACAGACCTGAGGGTACACGATCACCACTGTTGAACGAAATTCCATCATAGATCAAGTTGGCCGGATCCGACACTGAGAAAACTCTGTATCCAATCCCCTGGATCATAGGCTGAGAGTGCCACTGCCAAACAACAGTGTCTCCTGTGGATATCTGCAGCTGTGATGGAGACCAGGCATAGCCAACACCGTACACTACATAAATTGTACAAGGTACTATTTAGTGCGAAGTGTCTAATAAATATATATATAACATCACATAAATATGCAAATAAAGTTATCAGCCAAAAAAATGAAAGAAGCTAATTTTTCTTATAGTTTCCATATTCTATCTCCGATGCCTTCGAAAGCAGAAACCAAATGAATTGCCGTTAGAATTTGGTGAGTTTTTGATGATGATGATTTTCTGCACCTATTAAGTAAATGAGGCTACATTCGTTTTTCCATTGCGTTTTTGAGTGCATTTTGTTACATGTACTTTAATTGCATTTTTAACAATGCGTTTTTAGGCTCTTGGTTCGTCTTGTTTTAAAAAAACTGTTGTTGATACTTGCTGATATTTGGATTGGATAAAACTTTAATATAATCATTTTTTTTTACCTGCAAAATTTTCCACATCTTATGCAATTCTATTGGTAAAATCTGCACATAAACCTCAAAGTAACCATGAGAGAAATTGACTTTTCGTAAAAAGTAAACACAATGGGAATGAAATTTCTATCAATCCCATCTACTCTGCTGGAACTATAAGACACTGCAATTTTTTCAGTAGCGAAAATATGTAGCATCAAAAAGTGACCAACAAAATCATTTTGGTTATGTTTTGCATGCAGAACATGGCACTTACCAGAGTCTTTTCCGTCATTTGTTACATTATATACTGTGCCAGGTTTTTCAATCACACAAATCAACTCATTGGCTGAACTGGTGAAGACATTGCATGGGAGGGAGTCTAGAACACAAAAAGTATATCAATAATACATTCCTTAACCAAGAAACAATAAAAAACACTAGTGCATGTCCTTATTATCTCCCACCTGGACTACTGCAACCTCCTGCTCTATGGCCTCATTTTAACAGTCTCGCACCCCTACAATCTATTCTAATCTACGCTGCCCGAATAATCCACCTGTCCCCCCCGCTATTCCCCAGCCTCTCCTCTCTTCCAATCCCTCCTCTGGCTTCCCATTGACCAACAACTCCAGTTCAAAACCTTAACCATGATATAACAAAGCCATCCACAACCTGTCTCCACCCTACATCTGTTCTCTAGTCTCCTGGTACCTACCTGCATGTAACCTCCGATCATCACAAGATTTCCTTCTCTACTCCTGTCTTATCACCTCCTCCCACAATCGCATACAAAACTTCTCCCGTGCATCCCCCATACTCTGGAACTCTCTGCCTCAACATATTAGACTCTTGCCAACCTTGAAAAGCTTCAAAAAGAACCTGAAGACCTCCCTCTTCTAACAAACCTACACCCTGCTATAACCCTCAGTCCACTTCAACCCCGCATGACCATCTCTACCCTCACCTACTGTATTCTCACCCAACCCCTGTAGACTGTGAGCCCTCGCAGGGAGGGACCTATCTCCTCCTGTACCAGTGTGTAGCTTGTATTGTTCATTATTATTATACTTGTCCCTATTATGTATACCCCTTTTCTTATGTAAAGTGCCATGGAATAAATGGTGCTATAATAAGAAATAATAATAATAGTGATGAGCAAGCACTACCAAAGTCGGGTGTTCTGTACTGTACTCGTTAAAAGTAGTTGGATGCTTGGATGGGCGCGACTCTAGTATCCGAGTATAATGGAAGTCAATAGTGGACTTCCCGGAAAAATGTTTGACTTTCATTATACACAAGTACACGAGTCGCACCCATCCAAGTCTTCAACTGTTCTTAATGAGTACTGTGCTTGATCATCACTAATTCCAATGCTTCTATAAATTGTAAATCACTCGCATCACAGATATTTTGTACAAGAAGCAGTGTGGCAAAATAAGACAGGTTGGCAGTAGAGATGAGCGAACCGGTCCCGGTTCGGCTCGAGGCGGTTCGCCGAACGGGGGGTCTGGCTCGAGTTCGGCTCGTCGAACGTTCGACGAACCGAACTCGAGCCCATAGGAAACAATGGCAGGCAATCACAAACACAGTAAAACACCTAGAAAACACCCTCAAAGGTGTCCAAAAGGTGACAAACAACTCACAACACAACACAAACACATGGGAAAGTGACAAGGACATGTACTCATGCGAAAACAAAACAGCTGGACAAGGAAAAAGAGGAGGACACACAGATATAGGCATGGCACGCCCTTCTAAAGTCATGTAAAACACCGCAAGGTGACTCCAAGCGGAGTCTCCCTTTTTTCCAAAAATTGGGCCCCACACACCCACCCCTTCAGTGGCAGCAGTTGTGCCCCAGTTGTACACTTCACAGCTAGATTTGCATCAAGCACATTCAAAAATACGCCATTCTTATCCGTCCCCAGGATGACACCGGGGTAGGTAGCAAAGTCTTTCCTGATCCCAGCTCTGTTCATCTTGGCTTCTTTTAAAAACACAGCAAGCAAGGGTTACTCCAAGCGGAGTCTCCCTTTTTTCCAAAAATTGGGCCCCACACACACCCACCCCTTCAGTGGCAGCACTTGGGCCCCAGTTGTACACTTCACAGCTAGATTTGCATCAAGCACATTCAAAAATACGCTATTCTTAACCGTCCCCAGGATGACACCGGGGTAGGTAGCAAAGTCTTTCCTGATCCCAGCTCTGTTCATCTTGGCTTCTTTTAAAAACACAGCAAGCAAGGGTTACTCCAAGCGGAGTCTCCCTTTTTTCCAAAAATTGGGCCACACAGACACCCACCCCATCAGTGGCAGCACTTGGGCCCTAGTTGCAAACAGGATGTTTTGATTTGCATCAAGCACATTCAAAAATACGCTATTCTTAGCCGTCCCCAGGATGACACCGGGGTAGGTAGCAAAGTCTTTGCTGACCCATGACTTGTTCATCTTGGCTTCTTTTAAAAACAATGTAAGCAAGGGTTACTCCAAGCGGAGTCTCCCTTTTTTCCAAAAATTGGGCCACACAGACACCCACCCCATCAGTGGCAGCACTTGGGCCCTAGTTGCAAACAGGATGTTTTGATTTGCATCAAGCACATTCAAAAATACGCTATTCTTAGCCGTCCACAGGATGACACCGGGGTAGGTAGCAAAGTCTTTCCTGATCCCAGCTCTGTTCATCTTGGCTTCTTTTAAAAACACAGCAAGCAAGGGTTACTCCAAGCGGAGTCTCCCTTTTTTCCAAAAATTGGGCCACACAGACACCCACCCCATCAGTGGCAGCACTTGGGCCCTAGTTGCAAACAGGATGTTTTGATTTGCATCAAGCACATTCAAAAATACGCTATTCTTAGCCGTCCACAGGATGACACCGGGGTAGGTAGCAAAGTCTTTCCTGATCCCAGCTCTGTTCATCTTGGCTTCTTTTAAAAACACAGCAAGCAAGGGTTACTCCAAGCGGAGTCTCCCTTTTTTCCAAAAATTGGGCCACACAGACACCCACCCCATCAGTGGCAGCACTTGGGCCCTAGTTGCAAACAGGATGTTTTGATTTGCATCAAGCACATTCAAAAATACGCTATTCTTAGCCGTCCACAGGATGACACCGGGGTAGGTAGCAAAGTCTTTCCTGATCCCAGCTCTGTTCATCTTGGCTTCTTTTAAAAACACAGCAAGCAAGGGTTACTCCAAGCGGAGTCTCCCTTTTTTCCAAAAATTGGGCCACACAGACACCCACCCCATCAGTGGCAGCACTTGGGCCCTAGTTGCAAACAGGATGTTTTGATTTGCATCAAGCACATTCAAAAATACGCTATTCTTAGCCGTCCACAGGATGACACCGGGGTAGGTAGCAAAGTCTTTCCTGATCCCAGCTCTGTTCATCTTGGCTTCTTTTAAAAACACAGCAAGCAAGGGTTACTCCAAGCGGAGTCTCCCTTTTTTCCAAAAATTGGGCCACACAGACACCCACCCCATCAGTGGCAGCACTTGGGCCCTAGTTGCAAACAGGATGTTTTGATTTGCATCAAGCACATTCAAAAATACGCTATTCTTAGCCGTCCCCAGGATGACACTGGGGTAGGTAGCAAAGTCTTTGCTGACCCATGACTTGTTCATCTTGGCTTCTTTTAAAAACAATGTAAGCAAGGGTTACTCCAAGCGGAGTCTCCCTTTTTTCCAAAAATTGGGCCACACAGACACCCACCCCATCAGTGGCAGCACTTGGGCCCTAGTTGCAAACAGGATGTTTTGATTTGCATCAAGCACATTCAAAAATACGCTATTCTTAGCCGTCCCCAGGATGACACCGGGGTAGGTAGCAAAGTCTTTGCTGACCCATGACTTGTTCATCTTGGCTTCTTTTAAAAACAATGTAAGCAAGGGTTACTCCAAGCGGAGTCTCCCTTTTTTCCAAAAATTGGGCCACACAGACACCCACCCCATCAGTGGCAGCACTTGGGCCCTAGTTGCAAACAGGATGTTTTGATTTGCATCAAGCACATTCAAAAATACGCTATTCTTAGCCGTCCACAGGATGACACCGGGGTAGGTAGCAAAGTCTTTCCTGATCCCAGCTCTGTTCATCTTGGCTTCTTTTAAAAACACAGCAAGCAAGGGTTACTCCAAGCGGAGTCTCCCTTTTTTCCAAAAATTGGGCCACACAGACACCCACCCCATCAGTGGCAGCACTTGGGCCCTAGTTGCAAACAGGATGTTTTGATTTGCATCAAGCACATTCCAAATCCACAAGCATTTACTCTCCCCAGGATGACACAGGGGTAGTAAATTCCTTCTGGATCCATGACTTGTTCATTTTGATGAACGTCAGTCTGTCCACATTGTCACTGGACAGACGCGTGCGCTTATCTGTCAGCACACACCCAGCAGCACTGAATACACGTTCAGAGACAACGCTGGCAGCTGGACACGACAAAATCTCCAAGGCGTAAGTTGCGAGCTCTGGCCATTTTTGTAGGTTTGAAGCCCAAAAGGAGCAAGGCTCCAGTTGCACAGTCATGGCATCGATGTTCATTTGGAGATACTCCTGTATCATCCTCTCCAGCCGTTGACTATGTGTCAGACTTGTTGTCTCTGGTGGCCTTGCAAAAGAGGGTCTAAAAAAATTATGAAAAGATTCCATAAAATTGCTGTTACCGGCACCAGAAAAGGTCCTACTGGTACGGGTAGACTGTTGAAGATGACGAGACCGTCCCATGTTTGTCAAGTTACAACTGGGAGATTCACTCCCTGCACCTGCACGGTTGTTTGGTGGAAAAGCCGAGCTAAGATCTAGTAACAGCTTCTGCTGATACTCCTGCATACGTGCGTCCCTTTCTATGGCTGGAATTATGTCACAAAATTTGGACTTGTACCGGGGATCTAATAGTGTGGCAATCCAGTAGTCATCATCACTTCTAATTTTGACAATACGACTGTCATGTTGGAGGTAGTGCAACAAAAAGGCACTCATGTGTCTTGCGCAGCCATGCGGACCAAGTCCATGCTGTGTTTGTGGCATAGAGGTGCTACCCGTTCTTTCTTCCTCTGACATCTGACCCCAACCTCTTTCAACTGAAATTTGACCAAGGTCTCCCTCATCCGCTGAGTCTTCCATGTCCATGGACAGTTCGTCCTCCATTTCTTCATGTTCTCCTGCACCTTGCTCAACATTTCGCCTGCTACTATGCGCCCTTGTCGATCCCTGTCCCCCATGGTCCCATGCCTGCTGCGTTGGTGATGATGAACGTCTGGACCTTGGTGATGTTGTTGTCCCTTGCGCATATGAATCCTCCTGTAGTTCCTCCCCTTCATGTTGTCCCACCCCCTGACTCCGAATAGTGTTTAGCGTGTGCTCCAGCATGTAAATGACTGGAATCGTCATGCTGATAATGGCATTGTCAGCGCTAAACATATTCGTCGCCATGTCGAAACTGTGCAGAAGGGTGCATAGGTCCTTGATCTGAGACCACTCCATCAGGGTGATCTGCCCCACCTCTGCATCTCGTTGGCCCAGGCTATACGTCATGACGTATTGCACCAGGGCTCTGCGGTGCTGCCACAGTCGCTGTAACATGTGGAGAGTTGAATTCCAGCGTGTCGCCACATCGCATTTCAGGCGATGAACCGGCAGGCCGAAAGACTTCTGGAGCGATGCAAGTCGCTCTGCTGCGGCGCTTGAACGGCGGAAGTGAGCTGACAGTTTTCGTGCCCTGTTCAGAAGGCCATCTAGGCCGGGATAGTGTGTTAAAAATTGCTGCACGACAAGGTTCAACACGTGAGCCATACAAGGTACGTGTGTCACCTTGCCCAGGCGAAGTGCCGCACCCAGGTTTGCAGCATTGTCGCACACGGCCTTACCAGGCTGCAGTTTGAGTGGAGACAACCATTTATTAAACTCGGACCGCAAAGCTGACCACAACTCCTCAGCTGTGTGACTCTTATTACCAAGACATGTCAAGCTAAAGACCGCCTGATGCCGTTGCGCTCTGCTGCCAGCATAGTAATGAGGGGTGCGTGATTCCTTCTGCGCAGTGAGAACGCTGGTGGCCTGACCAGGCAGGCTTGGGGCGGAGGTGGAGGACCCAGATGAGGTGGAGGATGCAGAAGCAGTGGCGGAACTTGGACAGACAGAGGATTGACACACAAGTCGTGGGGACGGCAAGACTTGTGCAGCAGACCCTTCACCATCTATCACCATAGTTACCCAGTGCCCAGTCAGCGACATGTAACGTCCCTGTCCATGCTTACTGGTCCAAGTATCGGTGGTGAAATGCACCCGTTCACACACAGAGTTTCTCAAGGAAGCGGTGATGTTGTGTGCGACATGCTGGTGTAGCGCGGGCACACCTTTCTTAGAGAAGTAGTGGCGACTAGGCATCTGGTACTGGGGCACAGCGACAGACATAAGGTCTCTAAAATCCTGTGTGTCCACTAGGCGGAAAGGCAGCATTTCGGTAGCCAACAGCTTACAGAGGGATAGAGTCAACCTCTTAGCTTTGTCATGGGTCGGAGGAAGTGGCCTTTTATTTGACCACATCTGAGGGACAGAGATCTGGCTGCTGTGTGTAGACGGTGTTGAGTAGGGTGTCCCTGGAAAAATGCAGGTTTGTGAGGAAAGTGCAGGCGGAGACATGATGTTGCCTTCATCCAACGTTGGTGCTATCGATGTCTGAGAGAGCTGTACACACTCACTTGTTTCCCCTTCCAAACCAACTGACGACCTTACAAGCAAACTGCCTGTTGCGGTTACAGTGGTGGAAGTTTTGCGTGGAAAAACAGGTGTGGCAGCTGTCCCCACAGTCCTAGAAGATGAAGAGCGCGCGGATGCAGTGGAAGGGGCGGGCGGTGGATGGTTCGCTCCGCTAGGCCGCATTGCAGCACGGTGAGCTTCCCACCGGGACTTATGATATTTATTCATGTGACGATTCATGGAAGAAGTTGTCAAACTGCTGAGCTTTTGACCTCTACTAAGAGAATCATGACAAATGTTACATATCACATGAGTTGGGCGATCTTTTTCGATGTGAAAAAAGGACCAGGCTAGGCAAGGCTTAGAGGCCATGCGACCTGTTGATCCACCCCGAATAATGCTCATAGGCAGAGTGGTGGCTGAGGATGCAGTTGTAGACGTGCTACCAGTGCTCCGACTCTGTCCAGGAAGGCGCAAGGTAACTTCGTCGTCGGTTGCATCCTCCTCCACCGCCTCTGTTGACCTCCTCGAGTGCCTGACTGGGGGTTGACAGTAGGTGGGATCTAGAACGTCATCATCAATTGTTGTGTTTGCACTCCCCTCCCCCTCAGACCGAGCCTCTTCTTGCCCTGACGGAATATTTAAGTTGTCATCCCAATCGGGTATCTGCGTCTCATCTTCATCAGTATGTTCCTCATTGTCTATAACCACAGGTGTTACAGTTTGTGACAAAGGGTCAACATTATGCTCAGAAACTTGGTCCTCACGGCCTGAATCTGAGTCACAAAGGTTCTGGGCATCACTGCAGACCATTTCCTGTTCTGTACTCACTGTAGCTTGGGAGCAGACCTCTGATTCCCAGGCTATAGTGTGACTGAACAGCTCTGCAGACTCAGCCATCTCAGTTCCACCATACTGTGCAGGGCTGATGGAGACTTCAGAGCTGGGAGAAATCAAGTGTGATTGGGATGACAACTCAGAGGACTGGTGTTTTTTGGATGCGGTACTTGAAGTGGCTGAGAGGGCACTTGTTGGACCACTTGAGATCCATTCAAGCATTTTCCTTTTTTGCCCATCATCTACCTTTCTTCCTGTTGTTCGTGTCCGTAAAAAAGGGAGCACATCGGATTGTCCACGGTAAGTAGTAGACATCTTACTTTTGCTGGTAGATGGTCTATCTTCAGCAGATGATAATGGAGCTTTGCCACCTTCCCCACGGACAAAACCTTTTTTGCCTTTTCCACCACGCCTCTTCCCCTTTCCACCAGCATCTGTCATTTTGCCACTCATGTTGATTGCGACAAGATTGTGGACTGAAAATGTGGTAGTAAAAATTGAGAGGTGGTGAAGATTGCAGTGGTGGTCTAGCTTTATTAACAGCAGAATAATAAAGAATAAATATCCCTGACAATGCAACTTAGTTATAATTAGTTGGAGTGTGCAACGCAGGCAGACGTGCTGCAAATGTCTTTGCACTAGTGGGACTATAGCAAAGTCCAATAGCCACGTATAGGATGCCACTAGGTACACTGAGTGTTTGCTAGTATAATGGCTTGGTTAGAATGAGTTGTAGTGTGCAACGCAGGCAGACGCGCTCTGCAAATGTCTTTGCACTAGTGGGACTATAGCAAAGTCCAATAGCCACGTATAGGATGCCACTAGGTACACTGAGTGTTTGCTAGTATAATGGCTTGGTTAGAATGAGTTGTAGTGTGCAACGCAGGCAGACGCGCTCTGCAAATGTCTTTGCACTAGTGGGACTATAGCAAAGTCCAATAGCCACGTATAGGATGCCACTAGGTACACTGAGTGTTTGCTAGTATAATGGCTTGGTTAGAATGAGTTGTAGTGTGCAACGCAGGCAGACGCGCTCTGCAAATGTCTTTGCACTAGTGGGACTATAGCAAAGTCCAATAGCCACGTATAGGATGCCACTAGGTACACTGAGTGTTTGCTAGTATAATGGCTTGGTTAGAATGAGTTGTAGTGTGCAACGCAGGCAGACGCGCTCTGCAAATGTCTTTGCACTAGTGGGACTATAGCAAAGTCCAATAGCCACGTATAGGATGCCACTAGGTACACTGAGTGTTTGCTAGTATAATGGCTTGGTTAGAATGAGTTGTAGTGTGCAACGCAGGCAGACGCGCTCTGCAAATGTCTTTGCACTAGTGGGACTATAGCAAAGTCCAATAGCCACGTATAGGATGCCACTAGGTACACTGAGTGTTTGCTAGTATAATGGCTTGGTTAGAATGAGTTGTAGTGTGCAACGCAGGCAGACGCGCTCTGCAAATGTCTTTGCACTAGTGGGACTATAGCAAAGTCCAATAGCCACGTATAGGATGCCACTAGGTACACTGAGTGTTTGCTAGTATAATGGCTTGGTTAGAATGAGTTGTAGTGTGCAACGCAGGCAGACGCGCTCTGCAAATGTCTTTGCACTAGTGGGACTATAGCAAAGTCCAATAGCCACGTATAGGATGCCACTAGGTACACTGAGTGTTTGCTAGTATAATGGCTTGGTTAGAATGAGTTGTAGTGTGCAACGCAGGCAGACGCGCTCTGCAAATGTCTTTGCACTAGTGGGACTATAGCAAAGTCTAATAGCCACGTATAGGATGCCACTAGGTACACTGAGTGTTTGCTAGTATAATGGCTTGGTTAGAATGAGTTGTAGTGTGCAACGCAGGCAGACGCGCTCTGCAAATGTCTTTGCACTAGTGGGACTATAGCAAAGTCCAATAGCCACGTATAGGATGCCACTAGGTACACTGAGTGTTTGCTAGTATAATGGCTTGGTTAGAATGAGTTGTAGTGTGCAACGCAGGCAGACGCGCTCTGCAAATGTCTTTGCACTAGTGGGACTATAGCAAAGTCCAATAGCCACGTATAGGATGCCACTAGGTACACTGAGTGTTTGCTAGTATAATGGCTTGGTTAGAATGAGTTGTAGTGTGCAACGCAGGCAGACGCGCTCTGCAAATGTCTTTGCACTAGTGGGACTATAGCAAAGTCCAATAGCCACGTATAGGATGCCACTAGGTACACTGAGTGTTTGCTAGTATAATGGCTTGGTTAGAATGAGTTGTAGTGTGCAACGCAGGCAGACGCGCTCTGCAAATGTCTTTGCACTAGTGGGACTATAGCAAAGTCCAATAGCCACGTATAGGATGCCACTAGGTACACTGAGTGTTTGCTAGTATAATGGCTTGGTTAGAATGAGTTGTAGTGTGCAACGCAGGCAGACGCGCTCTGCAAATGTCTTTGCACTAGTGGGACTATAGCAAAGTCCAATAGCCACGTATAGGATGCCACTAGGTACACTGAGTGTTTGCTAGTATAATGGCTTGGTTAGAATGAGTTGTAGTGTGCAACGCAGGCAGACGCGCTCTGCAAATGTCTTTGCACTAGTGGGACTATAGCAAAGTCCAATAGCCACGTATAGGATGCCACTAGGTACACTGAGTGTTTGCTAGTATAATGGCTTGGTTAGAATGAGTTGTAGTGTGCAACGCAGGCAGACGCGCTCTGCAAATGTCTTTGCACTAGTGGGACTATAGCAAAGTCCAATAGCCACGTATAGGATGCCACTAGGTACACTGAGTGTTTGCTAGTATAATGGCTTGGTTAGAATGAGTTGTAGTGTGCAACGCAGGCAGACGCGCTCTGCAAATGTCTTTGCACTAGTGGGACTATAGCAAAGTCCAATAGCCACGTATAGGATGCCACTAGGTACACTGAGTGTTTGCTAGTATAATGGCTTGGTTAGAATGAGTTGTAGTGTGCAACGCAGGCAGACGCGCTCTGCAAATGTCTTTGCACTAGTGGGACTATAGCAAAGTCCAATAGCCACGTATAGGATGCCACTAGGTACACTGAGTGTTTGCTAGTATAATGGCTTGGTTAGAATGAGTTGTAGTGTGCAACGCAGGCAGACGCGCTCTGCAAATGTCTTTGCACTAGTGGGACTATAGCAAAGTCCAATAGCCACGTATAGGATGCCACTAGGTACACTGAGTGTTTGCTAGTATAATGGCTTGGTTAGAATGAGTTGTAGTGTGCAACGCAGGCAGACGCGCTCTGCAAATGTCTTTGCACTAGTGGGACTATAGCAAAGTCCAATAGCCACGTATAGGATGCCACTAGGTACACTGAGTGTTTGCTAGTATAATGGCTTGGTTAGAATGAGTTGTAGTGTGCAACGCAGGCAGACGCGCTCTGCAAATGTCTTTGCACTAGTGGGACTATAGCAAAGTCCAATAGCCACGTATAGGATGCCACTAGGTACACTGAGTGTTTGCTAGTATAATGGCTTGGTTAGAATGAGTTGTAGTGTGCAACGCAGGCAGACGCGCTCTGCAAATGTCTTTGCACTAGTGGGACTATAGCAAAGTCCAATAGCCACGTATAGGATGCCACTAGGTACACTGAGTGTTTGCTAGTATAATGGCTTGGTTAGAATGAGTTGTAGTGTGCAACGCAGGCAGACGCGCTCTGCAAATGTCTTTGCACTAGTGGGACTATAGCAAAGTCCAATAGCCACGTATAGGATGCCACTAGGTACACTGAGTGTTTGCTAGTATAATGGCTTGGTTAGAATGAGTTGTAGTGTGCAACGCAGGCAGACGCGCTCTGCAAATGTCTTTGCACTAGTGGGACTATAGCAAAGTCCAATAGCCACGTATAGGATGCCACTAGGTACACTGAGTGTTTGCTAGTATAATGGCTTGGTTAGAATGAGTTGTAGTGTGCAACGCAGGCAGACGCGCTCTGCAAATGTCTTTGCACTAGTGGGACTATAGCAAAGTCCAATAGCCACGTATAGGATGCCACTAGGTACACTGAGTGTTTGCTAGTATAATGGCTTGGTTAGAATGAGTTGTAGTGTGCAACGCAGGCAGACGCGCTCTGCAAATGTCTTTGCACTAGTGGGACTATAGCAAAGTCCAATAGCCACGTATAGGATGCCACTAGGTACACTGAGTGTTTGCTAGTATAATGGCTTGGTTAGAATGAGTTGTAGTGTGCAACGCAGGCAGACGCGCTCTGCAAATGTCTTTGCACTAGTGGGACTATAGCAAAGTCCAATAGCCACGTATAGGATGCCACTAGGTACACTGAGTGTTTGCTAGTATAATGGCTTGGTTAGAATGAGTTGTAGTGTGCAACGCAGGCAGACGCGCTCTGCAAATGTCTTTGCACTAGTGGGACTATAGCAAAGTCCAATAGCCACGTATAGGATGCCACTAGGTACACTGAGTGTTTGCTAGTATAATGGCTTAGTTATCAGTTGGAGTGTGCAGAGGACAAGAGGGTACAGTGGCAGGATTGTGGTGCTCTGGGTAGAGGAATGGAAGACTGCCTTTCTATTCCCTCCTAATGGTGAAATGCAGGTAGGAAATCCCTGACCTGGGCTACACAGACGCTGTTGCTGTTTGCAGGACCTGTCACCTATGGCTCTCTGACCCTGCCGGTTGGAGCCCTTAAAAGGACTGCTATAAAGTGCTCTCCCTAAGCTGTCTAACGCTGTGTATGCAGCGCATACAGCTGTATCGGCTATAGGACTCAGGAAGACGGAGCTGCGACAGTGATGTCTGACACCAAAGACGCAGAAGGCAGATAATGGCGTCCGTGAAGAAAATGTCCGGTTTTATAATGCAGGGACATGTGACATGCAGATCCTATCACACATGCCGTTGCTTCTCTGGCTCAAAGTCCACTTAGCTGTGTGTGTGTCTGGGATTGGCTGACATGCTGGCCCGCCCCACAAGACGCGCGCGCTTAGGGAAGGAAGACAAGAAAAAAAAAAAAAAAAAATGGCGATCGCCATTATAGAAACAGCAGTGATCTGAAGGCGCTGTTCACGCACACTATACACTGAAATGTGATAATAGTTTGATTCACAGAGTGACTTACACTATTACAGCAGAAACCAAGCTATGATTTAGCTGTTTTTTGGCTGCTAGAACCGTTCTCGAACGTTTCTAGAACTACCGAGCTTTTGCAAAAAGCTCGAGTTCTAGTTCGATCTAGAACATGCCCCAAAATCACTCGAGCCGCGAACTGGAGAACCACGAACCACGAACCGCGCTCAACTCTAGTTGGCAGGTCAGAACTCTACAAAAGTTGGGGGACAACTCTTTTGTCAACGTTTCCAGTTACAGATATGATAAAAAACTACTGAACGGAAGAAAATCAAACACCTCATCAATGATACTGTACCTATTTTTTTTTTTTAAATTCTTTATTTTTAAGTGAAAACCTTCAACATAACATAATACAGTTCTTATGACCAATCAGGCCAATTTGCACTACAATACATATATCATTAACAAGATGCCAAACGGGAAATATATATTTGTATCTTGCTGAATCACGTTCCTTCATATATCTCCTCCCGGGTTCCTGATAAGTCTAGGTTCCACCACATTTTTGCTTTAATACAGATTCACATTAAAACAGATAACGAAGGTGACTCACAAATACATGTGAAACAAGAAAGATAGAAAGGCTAGAGAAGAAAGAAAAGTTATTAGGCAATCAGTGTGAGAAGAATAGAAAAGTAGGAAGAAAGATGGGAGGGGGAGGGGAAGAGAGGGGGGGAAGAGAGGGAGGGAAGCGGGGGGGGGTAGGGAGGGGAGTTCAGCTAAGTGTTGCGGACTGCGGTTCCATCGGCAGCCACATCGCCCCCCACCAGGACGCTATATTCCTCTGAATGTTGGAAGTCCAACCATTCTCGCCAAGTGGACCAGAATTTCTCATATGTATCATGCAGCGAGGAGGTTAAATCCTCCATGTACATGAGGTCATTGACCTTATTGATCCATTGGACCAACGTGGGAGGGGTCGTGCTCCTCCATCTTTCAGGTATGCATACTCTTGCAGCCATAATAAGGAATTTCCTCAAAGAATTCTTGTAGGTTTTTTCAGGGACCCCACAGTGATGCAATAGGGCAGCAGCAGGTCCCAGCTCCTCGTCATTGCCAGTAACCTGGCGAATGGTGTCGGACACTCCCTTCCAGAAGGGCCGGATCGCCTCACACCCCCAAAACACATGTAAAATGTTACCCTCTGCTGTGCCACATCTCCAACATGTGGGGTCTACTGTTGAAAACATGACATGTAACCTGGAGGGTACTCTGTACCATCTGGATAACAGTTTATAGCTAGCCTCCTGGAACCTGGAGCTGATGGAAGATGTGTGTGCCAATCTGAAGATCCGTTCCCACTGTATTGGTGTCAGCTGGATACCCAAATCACATTCCCATTGTGAAGCAAACGGGGGAAGTTGCTGGTCAGGGGACGAAGACAAAAGTGAATAAACCACTGAAAGCGAATGTCGTATTGTGCCTGAACCCATACACAATTTTTCAAACTGTGTCTTAGGACGTTGAAAGTGGGTCCTAGCTGGGAGACTACTGAAAAAATGCGTCAATTGTAAGCATCTCCATAGACCCAGTGGGATGGGATCCTGTCTAACCCCCAAACCCTCCACCTGCGGCCAGTTGTCCCGAATCCCAAAGTCTTCCACCCGGTCCACCCCGCCCCGAACCCATGCCTGAAATACCGGGTCTGTTCTACCTGGTTCAAAAGCAGGATGGCTTAAGATCGGTGTCAGGCTCGAGTGTCTGGGTATCAACTCCGATTGCACCTTCCCAGTATTGCAGTATGTCACGGTTGGTCCGATAGTTGGATGTGATTTCAATCTTGCAGGGACCTCAGAGAGTACCCACGGTAATTTGTTGAGGGGTATTGGTGAAAAGGACTGCTCTATCTGTATCCACGCCTTCTGAGACCCATTCCTGCACCAGTCAATCATTCTAGTAAGATGCCCAGCTAAGTGATATCTTCTTATATCTGGCAACCCAATCCCCCCACCCCCTTGGTCCTGTGTAAGATAGCTCTTTTTATGCGTGCCGATTTACCTCCCCAAATGAACGAAGACTGAATGGATTCCAGAGATTTGAAGAATCCAGACGGTATTTTGATTGGGAGCGCCTGTAACAGGTAAAGAATTCTGGGTAGGACATTCATTTTATATATCTGGCATCTGCCAAACCAGGAGAATAATAATTTCCCCCATCTGTCACAGTCTTTCCTGATACTAGATAACAGAGATGGGAAGTTCTGTGAGTAAAGTAGACCCAAGTCACTGGTCAGACGTACCCCCAGGTAATTTAGGGATTGGGCTGCCCATCGAAAACTAAACGATGTTTTCAACTCTTCCACTTCTTTAAAAGTAAGATTTATGTTGAGCGCCTCAGATTTTGTGAAATTTATCTTAAAGTTTGATAGGCTGGAGAATTTCAGAAACTCCCTCATTAAGTTTGGGAGCGAAATCCTTGGTGCCGAAACGAAAAACAGAAGATCATCCGCATATGCAGCTACTTTATGTGTTGCCTGGCCAACCCCAATCCCTGTAATATCAGAATTGGCTCGTACATGTCTGAGGAAGGGTTCTAGCGTCAGGATGAAGATTAGCGGAGACAATGGGCATCCTTGCCGGGTGCCGTTAGATATTTTAAATGGGTCGGACAGAATCCCATTTACCCGGACTCTTGCCGAGGGTACCGAGTATAAAGACATGATCCAATTCATCATGCCGCTTCCCAACCCAAGACAACCGAGCGTGGCTTCCATAAAGGTCCAGTCTACTCTGTCGAAAGCCTTTTCGGCATCTGTTGACAGAAGCATAGACGGTAGACCCCCCATTTTAGCTTTATGTATCAGATTAATGGCCTTAACAGTATTATCCCGTGCCTCACGGCCCGCCATGAAGCCCGCCTGATCTGGATGAATTATTGAAGAAAGAAAAGGAGCCAACCTGTTCGCTAAGATCTTGGCAAATAATTTTGTGTCCACATTCAGCAGGGATATCGGGCGATAACTGGCGCATTGTGTTGGATCTTTCCCTATTTTTGGTAATACCGTAATATGTGCTCTCAACGAATCTGCATTAGGGGTTGAGCCCTCCGAGGCCCTGGAATTAAATGCTGACAGGAGGTGTGGAGATATCATCTCTGTAAATTTTTTATAGTAAATCAGGGGAAGGCCATCCGGCCCTGGGGCTTTTCCCGGTTTTGATGACGTAATTGCGTCCACCAGTTCTTGCTTTGAGATTGGAGTTTCCAACATAGCTATGTCAGAATCTTCCAACCTCGGCATTTTTGCTTCTCTGAGGTACTCTGAAATTTTTCTTTCAAAAGATGATTTTGACTTCGCAGGGTCATTTGTCTCTAGATTATATAAGGACTCATAGAATTTTTGGAACGCCTCCGCTATTTCTACCGAAGAGTGTAATATTGAACCCTGGGGATGTGATGGGGATATTTTTGATATAAAGGTTGTCGCCTGTTGTTGTCTGAGTGCTCTCGCTAAAGTCCTGCTGCACTTGTTCCCGTATTCATAGAAGTGTCTACGGCATCTATTAAGGACCCCCTTTGCCTTGTTGTACTGTACCTATTTGTACTTGGTTTTCATTTGGAACGAGACTGAATCCATAACCTGTCAGTGTGACTCGGGAACCTCCATACAAGGAGCCATATTGTGGAGAGATACTGTTCACTTCCAGAATATATTCCACTGAGGCGTCAGTGCCCGGGCTGCAACAACATGGAGACAAACTGTAATAAATCTATTGATCAGTTGAACTTATTTGTATGAATCCGATTCACAGTTATTTATTGAGTAAGGGATGATATGCAATAACAAACATAACCATGGACAAAGGTGGTGGGATAGAAATTGTTCATTTTTAAGGGACTACAGAGATAATTCCTTTAAAAGCATACAAACTCCATGTATATATGGACTTTGCAGGCAATCGGACCAACAAGCCCTACATTCAATGGCAATGGTAATCCTCTATAAAAGTATATTGTTCAGTATCCAAGTTCATGTTTGGTTTCACGTTTGGTCCCAAGCCGGACTTTTTTATAAGTCTGGCTGGACCCGCCAGACCCAAACATTGCGGGTTTGCCCATCTCTAATAAGGAGGGATCAGTGATAATCTTCTGTGAATTTGGTATATCACATTTGGTATATCACATCAACTATTTAATGAGGATCCCTTACATGACATCCAAAATAATGGACTTTTTCTGGTAATTCTTACTATCAACCAGGCTGATTTCATGTATCTGGTCAAAACCCACAAAGGAATATTTCCATTAAATCCCTTGTTTGAAACTTGTGTAGTAAAAAGAGCTCCAGACATATACAGGATTGTAAACATGTATAACGTTTACCTGTTGGTTCCTGAAATGCGTTGCTCATAATAGACATTATTACACCATTTTTTAACCTTTGTGTAACAGTTTTTATTCATTTTTTCATTTATATCCTTTGCTTCTTGCTTATGTTTAATTAAACATTAATCATTTTACTAGACTTTTTTGGATTTTAGAGCCTTTATAATTACAGGGTGATCTTTATATTCCGAGATTTTTTTTCCTATATAAAGTAATCAGTTATGAATAAGAACCAGGGTGTGTTGTAGTTCGAAATGCGTACCTACTTCCATGATTAATATGACCTTCCTCTAGTCCATTTTTGTACCGTACGCTGATATGTGATATTTCAATCATTTTTTAATAAAACCCGATATTTTTAAGAACCTTTAATGCATGCAGGATCAACTACTTTTTTGGAAACTTATTAACAGGACTAACAGGACTGCCTTTACTGTATTGCTCCTCCACCTATCAACCAGGGTTTATATTTCTCCTCCACCCATCAACCAGGGTTTACCTAGAATTATGCCAGGGAGCTGATGAAATGTTTTTTTTTTGCTTTCCACAACAAGTTGACCATGCTTGAAGGAATGACACTTGGAAAATTGTCCTCAAATAACCAAAAAGATAAATACCTGCAAGTTGCATATCCCCAGTTTTCGATATGTACCAGGATGTTGTACTTTCCAGGAGGAAGTGACGGGAGACGGCATGTTATATTGGTTGGCGTCCACTCCAGAAGCCAGCACGTCTCATTCTTAATAAAAACAGCACTGACCGCTGACTGATTTTGGAAGTCAAAGCCTAAAATGGTCAGGGTTGTATTACCCAAGACACTACTGGTATTTGGGTAGATATCAGTAATGGTTGGTGCCAAGAAAGAGGTAAAATTGAAAGCATCTTGTAAGGTCCCATTAAGTCCATTCGTAAAAACAATAACATCGGCAAATCCTTCTGGTCCCTGAAATAAAAAAAACATTATTCATGTAATATTGGCGCATTTTAACATTTGTATTTAACCCCCCCAAGACTTATACCCCTGAGGATCTACCAAATGCACCTTGATTGTTGTATGGGTTTACGGGATTATTCCATGTGGACAACCCCTGTCTATTTAAGGCCCCCTTCACAAGTCCGTGAAAAAACACGCACGTGTGTTACGTCCGTTTTTCGGGTACGTTTTCCGTTTTTGTGTCCTTTTTTTGTGTCCGTGTGCCATCTGTGTGAATGGCGTATGCTAGCCGTGTGTGCGTGTTGGTTGTCCGTTTATACGTGAGAGAAATAACTGACATGTGTATGTGTTGTCCGTGTGAATTTATGCGTGTTTGTGATGCACAATGTCGTAGATACATACCCACTGACAGCAGACAGAGTCGCGCGTAGAGAATGAACTGGGGTGAACTTCACCCGACTTCATTGTCATACCACGGCTCTGTCTGTGTCGCATCCTGATTAGCGGTCACCCGTGAAGGACTCACGGGTGACCGCTAATCCTCAGAGTGACTGTATGGAGTACCCCTCTCTCATACTCACCGCTCCCCGATCACCGGCGCGGCGCTGCACGGCTGTTCTCTAAACTCCGGCGGCTTTTCCTCTTTTGAAAAAGCCGGCCGCTCATTAAACAATCTCGTATTCCCTGCTTTCCCCGCCCACCGGCGCCTATGATTGGTTGCAGTTAGACACGCCCCCACGCTGATTGACAGCTGTCTCACTGCAACCAATCACAGCTGCCGGGGGCGGGACTATACTGTGCTGTTAAAAAAATAAATAAATAATTAAAAAAAACGACGTGCTGTCCCCCCCCATTTTGATACCAGCCAGGGTAAAGTCACACGGCTGAAGGCTGGTATTCTCAGGATGGGGAGCTCCACGTTATGGGGAGCCCCCCAGCCTAACAATATCAGCCAGCAGCCGCCCAGAATGGCCACATACAATAGATGTGACTGTTCTGGGACTCTACTCGGCTTTTCCCGATTGGCCCTGGTGCGTTGGCAATCGGGGTAATAAGGAGTTAATGGCAGCCCATAGCTGCCAATAAGTCCTAGATTAATCATGTCAGACGTCTCCCCGAGATACCCTCCATGATTAACCTGTAAGTTACAGTAAATAAACACACACACCCGAACAATCCTTTATTAGAAATAAAAACCACTAACAAATACCCTCGTTCAACACTTTATTATGCCCGAAAAACCCCTACATGTTTGGCGTAATCCACGGACCTCCAGCGTCGCATCCAGCTCTGCTGCATGAAGGTGACAAGAGCTGCTGAAGACACCGCGGCTCCTGTCAGCTCCACGCAGCTAATGAAGGGAATAGCGCGATCTGCTGAGCTGTCACTGAGGTTAATCGCGGCCACCACTGGATCCAGCGGTGGCCGCGGGTAACCTCAGTGACAGCTCAGCTGATCGCGCTACTCACCTCAGTTGCTGCGTGGAGCTGACAGGAGCGGCGGTGTCTTCAGCAGCTCCTGTCACCTTCATGCAGCAGACCTGGATGCGACGCTGGAGGTCCGTGGATTACGCCAGACATGGAGGGGGTTTTCGGGCATAATAAAGTGTTGAACGAGGGTATTTGCTAGTGGTTTTTATTTCTAATAAAGGATTGTTCGGGTGTGTGTGTTTATTTACTGTAACTTACAGGTTAATCATGGAAGGTATCTCGGGGAGATGCCTGACATGATTAATCTAGGACTTATTGGCATCTATGAGCTGCCATTAACTCCTTATTACCCCGATTGCCAACGCACCAGGGCCAATCGGGAAGAGCCGGGTAGAGTCCCAGAACAGTCGCATCTATTGTATGCGGCCATTCTGGGCGGCTGCTGGCTGATATTGTTAGGCTGGGGGGCTCCCCATAATGTGGAGCTCCCTATCCTGAGAATACCAGCCTTCAGCCGTGTGACTTTACCCTGGCTGGTATCAAAATGGGGGGGGACAGCACGTCATTTTTTTTAATTATTTATTTATATTTTTAACAGCACAGTATAGTCCCGCCCCCCAGCGGCTGTGATTGGTTGCAGTGAGACAGCTGTCAATCAGCGTGGGGGCGTATCTAACTGCAACCAATCATAGGCGCCGGTGGGCGGGGAAAGCAGGAAATATGAGATTGTTTAATGAGCGGCCGGCTTTTTCAAAAGAGGAAAAGCTGCCGGAGTTTAGAGAACAGCCGTGCAGCGCTGCGCCGGTGATCAGGGATCGGTAAGTATGAGAGAGGGGGGAGACTGACCGACAGACAGCGAGAGAGGGACAGACAAGACAGAAAGAGACCGACAGACAGACAGAGAGACCGACCGACGGACTGAGGGAGATTGACAGACATAGACAGGAAAAGAAAGAATGACCGACATCGCTAGAAAAAAGCACAAAACGTGCACGGAGCATACAGAGATGCATCCGTGTCACGTATTGTGCGCACATAACCATTGACTTTCATGGTGTCCGCGTCTTCGTGTTCCGTGCAGAAAACGGACATTCTTCCGTGCAAAACAGAAACACATACGGATCACGGACACACGGACATTATGAAATAACGCACGTGTGACCTCAAACATAGATTAACATTGGTGCACGTTTGGCCGTGTCTCCGGTACATACGGAAACGGGCCAAACACGCACATATTTCACGGACGTGTGAAGGGGGCCTAAAGAGTAGTTGATGCTATTTAGGAAGGAAACCTAAATCTGTCATTGTAAATTGTGATTTGACAAAGGGTATGCACATTTTTTTTTGTTAAAATAGTGTATGTAATTTGGAAATAAACTAGAAACCGAATAAAAAAGCAAATAAAACATCATTTGTAAGTAGTAAATAACAATACTGATGTAAAATCAGTAATATTGACTTACTGCAGAGGTGCGGCAGGTGATCAAAGTCAGATTGGTGAAGACCACAAAACATTCACTGCCACCAACTTCTACCATCGAGTCATTACTGAACCCAGAACCATGGATTGTCACCAGCGTGCCTCCTACAAAGAAAGCAGATTTACACTGAGAATGTAGTAAATAGGGCTATACAAAGTAAAAATGAAATGGAGTCTCTCTTCTTATTGTTTTGGAGAGTATAGGACAACCAGTTGCTTTCTTTTTTACCCCCATTACAATGAGAACTATGCGGATTCATACCGCTCATGGGTACGAGATCTGCTATTCTTAAGGACACGTTACACACAGCGACATCACTAGCGATGTCACTGGTGAAAGCACCCGCCCTCATCGGTTGTGCGTCAGCAAATCGCTGCCCGTGGCGCACAACATCGCTGAGAACAGTCACATGTACTAACCTGCTTAGCGACGTCGCTTAGGCCGGCGAACCACCTCCTTTCTAAGGGGACGGTTCGTGCAGTGTCATAGCGACGTCACTAAGTGGCCGCCCAATAGAAACAGAGGGGCGGAGATCAGCGGGCGGAACATCACGCCCACCTCCTTCCTTCTTCATTGCCGGTGGCCGCAGGTACGGTGATGTTCCTTGTTCCTGCGATGTCACACATAGCGATGTGTGCTGCCGCAGGAATGACAAGAAGGGAATTTTGTTTACTTACCGTAAATTCCTTTTCTTCTAGCTCCAATTGGGAGACCCAGACAGTGTATAGCTACTGCCTCTGGAGGCCGCACAAAGAACTACACTTAAAAGTGTAAGGCCCCTCCCCTTCTGGCTATACACCCTCCCGTAGGAGTACGGATTCCTCAGTTTTAGTACCAAAGCAAGAAGGAGGAAAGCCAATAACAGTTTCAAAAACAAATTCAATCCGATAACAAGATCGGAGAACTTAAGAAACAACATGAACAACATGTGCACCCGAAAAACGAAACCCTAAGAACAAATAGGGCGGGTGCTGGGTCTCCCAATTGGAGCTAGAAGAAAAGGAATTTACGGTAAGTAAACAAAATTCCCTTCTTCTTTTTCGCTCCTAATTGGGAGACCCAGACAGTGGGACGTCCAAAAGCAGTCCCTGGGTGGGTAAAAAGATACCACATGAATGGGCTGTCAGACAGCCTCTTCCTACAGGTGGGCCACCGCCGCCTGAAGGACCTGTCTACCTAGGCTGGCATCTGCCGAAGCGTAGGTATGCACTTGATAGTGTTTGGTAAACGTGTGCAGACTCGACCAGGTAGCCGCCTGGCACACTTGCTGAGCTGTAGCCTGATGCCGCAATGCCCAGGACGCACCCACGGCTCTGGTAGAATGGGCCTTCAGTCCAGATGGAATCGGAAGCCCAGCAGAACGGTATGTGTGAAGAATTGGTTCCTTGATCCACCGCGCCAGGGTGGATTTGGAAGCTTGCGATCCCTTATGCTGCCCAGCGACTAGGACAAAGAGCGCATCAGAACGGCGTAGAGACGCCGTGCGAGAAATGTAAATCCTGAGTGCTCTCACCAGGTCCAACAGATGTAAACCCTTTTCAAATTGGTGAACTGGATGCGGACACAAAGATGGCAAAGTGATATCCTGATTGAGATGAAAGGAAGAAACCACCTTGGGAGAAAACTCTGGAATTGGACGCAGTACTACCTTGTCTTGGTGAAACACCAGGAAGGGAGATTTGCAAGATAACGCCGCTAGCTCGGACACTCTTCGAAGAGACGTGACCGCCACAAGAAAAACTACCTTTTGTGAAAGCCGAGAAAGGGGAACCTCTTTCAAAGGCTCGAAAGGCGGCTTCTGGAGAGCAATGAGAACCTTGTTCAGATCCCAGGGTTCCAATGGCCGTCTGTAAGGAGGAACGATATGACAAACTCCTTGGAGAAACGTGCGTACTTTAGAAAGCCGTGCCAAGCGCTTCTGAAAGAATACGGATAGCGCGGAGACTTGACCCTTAAGAGAGCTAAGCGACAAACCTTTTTCCAACCCAGACTGCAGGAAGGAAAGAAAAATTGGCAATGCAAATGGCCAGGGAGAAAACCCTTGAGCCAAGCACCACGCTAAGAATATCTTCCACGTCCTGTGATAGATCTTAGCTGAGGATGGTTTTCTAGCCTGTCTCATTGTGGCAACAACTTCATGAGATAAACCTGAGGCCGCTAGGATCCAGGACTCAATGGCCACACAGTCAGGTTCAGGGCCGCAGAATTCAGATGGAAAAACGGCCCTTGAGACAGCAAATCTGGACGGTCTGGTAGTGTCCACGGTTGGCCTACCGTGAGGTGCCACAGATCCGGGTACCACGACCTCCTTGGCCAGTCTGGAGCGACGAGAATGGCGCGGCGGCAGTCGGACCTGATTTTGCGGAGCACTCTGGGCAACAATGCCAGAGGTGGGAACACATACGGTAGCCGGAACTGCGACCAATCTTGAACTAAGGCGTCTGCCGCCAGAGCTCGGTGATCGTGAGACCGTGCCATGAAAACCGGGACTTTGTTGTTGTGCCGTGACGCCATCAGATCGACGTCCGGCATCCCCCAGCGGCGACAGATCTCCTGAAACACGTCCGGGTGAAGGGACCATTCCCCTGCGTCCATGCCCTGGCGACTGAGAAAGTCTGCTTCCCAGTTTTCTACGCCTGGGATGTGGACTGCGGATATGGTGGATGCCGTGTCTTCCACCCACGTCAGAATCCGCCGGACTTCCTGGAAGGCTTGCCGACTGCGTGTTCCCCCTTGGTGGTTGATGTATGCCACCGCTGTGGAGTTGTCCGACTGAATTCGGATCTGCTTGCCTTCCAGCCACTGTTGGAAGGCTCGCAGGGCAAGATAGATTGCTCTGATTTCCAGAACATTGATCTGCAGGGTGGACTCTTCCTGAGTCCACGTCCCCTGAGCCCTGTGGTGGAGAAACACCGCTCCCCACCCTGATAGGCTCGCATCCGTCGTGACCACTGCCCAGGACGGGGGAAGGAACGACTTTCCCTGTGACAATGAGGTGGGGAGAAGCCACCAACGCAGAGAGTCCTTGGCAGTCTGAGAGAGGGAGACAGTCCTGTCGAGGGACGTCGATTTCCCATCCCATTGGCGTAGAATGTCCCATTGTAGAGGGCGCAGATGAAACTGCGCGAACGGGACTGCCTCCATTGCTGCTACCATCTTTCCTAGGAAATGCATGAGGCGCCTCAGCGAGTGCGACTGGCTCTGAAGGAGAGATTGCACTCCAGTCCGTAGCGAGCACTGCTTGTCCAGTGGAAGCTTCACTATCGCTGAGAGAGTATGAAACTCCATGCCAAGATAAGTCAGAGATTGGGTCGGGGTTAGATGAGACTTTGGAAAGTTGATAATCCACCCGAAACTCTGGAGAGTGTCTAGTGCCACCTTCAGACTGTGTTGGCATGCCTCTTGAGAGCGTGCCTTTATAAGCAGGTCGTCTAGATACGGGATGACCGAGTGACCCTGCGAGTGCAGAACAGCTACTACTGCTGCCATGACTTTGGTGAAGACCCGGGGGGCTGTTGCCAGACCGAAAGGTAACGCTACGAACTGCAGGTGTTCGTCGTGTATGACGAAGCGTAGGAAACGCTGATGCTCTGGTGCAATCGGCACGTGGAGATACGCATCTTTGATATCTATTGATGCTAGAAAATCTCCTTGAGACATTGAGGCTATGACGGAGCGTAGGGATTCCATCCGGAACCTCCTGACTTTTACGTGTCTGTTGAGCAACTTTAGATCCAGGACGGGTCGATACGATCCGTCCTTTTTTGGGACCACAAACAGATTGGAGTAAAAACCGTGACCTTGTTCCTGAAGAGGGACGGAGGTCACCACTCCTTCCGCCTTTAGAGCGGCCACCGCCTGCAACAGAGCATCGGCTCGGTCTGGTGGTGGAGAAGTTCTGAAGAAACGAGTTGGCGGACGAGAACTGAACTCTATCCTGTACCCGTGAGACAGAATATCCCTCACCCAACGGTCTTTGACGCGTGACAGCCAAATGTCGCCAAAGTGGGAAAGCCTCCCACCGACCGCGGGTGTGGGAATCGGAGACCGCAAGTCAGGAGGACGCCGTCTTGGCAACGGTTCCTCCGGCTGTCCTTTTTGGGCGTGACTGAGACCTCCAAGAATCTGAGCGTCTCTGGTCTTTTTGAGTCTTTTTTGACGAGGCGAATTGGGACCTGCCCGGTCCTCGAAAGGACCGATAACCAGACTGACCCTTCCTCTGTTGGGGTTTGTTTTGTCTGTGTTGCGGTAAGGATGAGTCCTTACCCTTGGAGTGTTTGATGATTTCATCCAAACGCTCTCCAAACAATCGGTCACGAGAAAAAGGCAAATTGGTTAAGCACTTCTTGGAATGAGAATCTGCTTTCCAATGTCTCAACCACAGGGCCCTACGCAAAACAACGGAGTTGGCTGACGCCACTGCCGTGCGGCTTGTAGCGTCAAGAACAGCATTAATCGCGTACGACGCGAATGCCGCCATTTGCGAGGTCAATGGTGCTACCTGCGGGGCAAATGCACGTGTGACTGAGTCGACTTGCGCAAGCCCGGCTGAGATAGCTTGGAGTGCCCATACGGCCGCAAAAGAAGGCGCTAATGACGCTCCAATCGCTTCATAGATGGATTTCAGCCAGAGCTCCATCTGCCTGTCAGTGGCATCTTTAAGTGCCGCTCCATCTTCAACTGCAACCAAGGATCTAGCTGCAAGCCTGGAAATTGGAGGATCCACTTTTGGACACTGGGTCCAACCCTTGACCACCTCAGGGGGAAAAGGATAGCGTGTATCTTTAAGCCGTTTAGAAAAACGCCTTTCAGGATAAGCGTGGGGTTTCTGGATTGCGTCTCTAAAGTCAGCGTGGTCCAGAAAAGTGCTTAATGTACGCTTAGGGTATCTGAAATGGATTCTCTCGTGCTGCGAAGCTGACTCCTCTACAAGAGGAGCTGGTGGGGAAATATTTAACATCTTATTGATGTTAAATATAAGATCATTAACTATGGCGTCACCATCTGGTGTATCTAGATTGAGAGCGGTCCCAGGATCAGAATCCTGGTCAGTTACGTCCGCCTCATCACCCATAGATTCATCTCGCTGGGATCCTGACCATTGAGATGAATGTGAAGGCCCGTCATAGCGAGCCCGCTTAGGCTGCCCTGGGCCATCGTCCGAGTCAGAGTCTTCACCCTGAGGTGTATATGCCCGTCCCGGAGCTTGGAGGTAATTCAGCTGAGGGGGACCAGGGGGCAATGATTGCACAGTGTCCGTGGCCTGAAGTACAGGCCTAGCTCGCAATGTGTCAAGAATTTGTGACATAGTGAGAGACATTCTGTCAGCAAAAGCTGCAAACTCAGTTCCTGTCACTTGGACAGCATTCACAGGTGGTACACCCTGGGTCACGTCCAGCAGAGGCCCCGGCTGTGCAAGCGCCGCAGGGGCCGAGCACTGCACACAATGGGGGTCCGTAGAGCCTGCCGGTAGAAAAGTCCCACATGCGGTGCAGGAAGCATATAATGTCTGTGCCTTGGCACCCTTGCGTTTTACGGACGACATGCTGCTGGCTCTCTGCAATGTGAGAGAGTCTATAGCCAAAGGGCGACCAGCGCTATGTAATACCAAGTATTTGTAAAAACAAAATACTAAGAATACTACTGGCACAAGAGGGGGTGAGCCCTGAGGGCTGCTTACCGCCCGCTGAATAGCGGGTAAGAGGCGAAGAATTCCTTGTCTGGGTCTCCCCGGCTCCCCTCTGCAGCTCAGCGTGTCAGCAGGAATGGCTGCCGGCGTCTGTGGAGAGGGGCGGTCCGTGGGAGTTCCCAAACAAAAGTGCGGGAAACAGTGTCCCCTCTGTGCCGATTGTGAGGGCTGGAGTATGTAAAAACGACTCCAGCCCTCGGCGCTGATGCACTGACCAGCGTCCCGCCCCTCTCCTGACTGGCAGGTCTGGGGGCGGGAACGAACGGAAGCAGGCCGCAAAAGCCGGGGACTCGAGTTATCAGCGCGGCCGCCGTAAAAGCGCGGGCCGCGCTGAAGTCCCCGGCGCACCACAAGTGCCAGCCGCGCCGCAGTCCCAGCGGCCGGCGCGACCGATTCCCAGAAGTGTGCCTGCTTCAGCGAAGCTGAATGAGGCCATGGCACAAGCGCCGCAGCGCTGATGTCCCCCGGCGCACTACAACACCCAGCATGCTGCGGTGTGAGCGCCAAATGCACGGGGACACAGAGTACCTTGAGGAAGCAGGGCCATGTCCCTGATGTACTCCGCTCCATCCAGCATCTTCTCCAGGGGCTGTAGATGGAGCACGGTCTCAGTGCCTGGAGACCAGTAAATCCCACTTCACCCAGAGCCCTGTAAAAAGGGATGGGGAAGGAATCAGCATGTGGGCTCCTGCCGCCGTACCCGCAATGGGTACCTCAACCTTACAAACACCTCCGACATACAGTGGGGTGAGAAGGGAGCATGCTGGGAGCCCTGTATGGGCCCTCTTTTCTTCCATCCGACATAGTCAGCAGCTGCTGCTGACTAAAAACAATGGAGCTATGCGTGCGTGTCTGACCTCCTGCGCACAAAGCTAAAACTGAGGAATCCGTACTCCTACGGGAGGGTGTATAGCCAGAAGGGGAGGGGCCTTACACTTTTAAGTGTAGTTCTTTGTGCGGCCTCCAGAGGCAGTAGCTATACACTGTCTGGGTCTCCCAATTAGGAGCGAAAAAGAAACAACCTGCGCCCTGCAACAGCAACGATAATTGGGAATAGAACAACGCATCAACGATCAACAATAAGGTAAGTAATTTTGATCGTTAATGGTCGTTCGTGCATTTCACACGAACGACGTCGCTAACGACTCGCCACAATGTCTGTCTGCTATTTCATCCTTTTTCTCTGCTCGATTCCTAAAACTGAACTTGGCAAAACAGAATTCATTGTCTTTCCTCCTCCTCACTCACCCACCTGACATATCCATCAATGTCAATGGCTGCTCACTTTCCCCAGTGCCACGCGCTCGCTGCCTGGGAGTAATCCTAGACTCTGATCTCTCTTTCAAGCCACACATACAAGCCCTTTTCACCTCCTGCCGCCTCCAACTCAAAAATATTTCCCGGATCCGTACATTCCTTTCCCAAGATCTGCAAAAACCCTAATACATGCCCTTATTATCTCCCGTCTGGATTATTGCAACCTCCTGCTCTGTGGCCTCCCTTCTAACAGTCTCGCACCCCTACAATCTATTCTAAACTATGCTGCCCAGCTAATCCACCTGTGCCCCCGCTACTCCCCGACCTCTCCTCTCTGCCAATCCCTTCACTGGCTTCCCATTGCCCAACGACTCCAGTTCAAAACACTAACCATGACATACAAAGCCATCCACAACCTTTCTCCTCCCTACATCTGTGACCTAGTCTCCCGGTACTTACCTACACGTAACCTCCGATCCTCACAAGATCTCCTTCTCTACTCCCCTCTCATCTCCTCTTCCCACCATCGCATCCAAGATTTCGCCCGTGCCTGCCCCATACTCTGGAATGCTCTGCCTCAACACATCAGACTCTCGCCTACCTTGCCAAGCTTCAAAAGGAACCTGAAGACCCACCTCTTCCGACAAGCCTACAACCTGCTGTAACCCTCAGTCTGATACAGCGCCGCACAATCAGCTCTACCCTAACCTACTGTATCCTCATCTATCCCTTGTAGACTGTGAGCCCTCGTGGGCAGGGACCTCTCTCCTCCTGTACCTGTCTGTGTCTTCTACTGTTTATGATTATTGTACTTGTCCCTATTATGTATACCCCTTTCACATGTAAAGCGCCATGGAATTGATGACGCTATAATAATAAATAATAATAATAATAACTAGGCCGAATGTGCGTCACGAATTCTGTGACCCCAACGGCATCTCGTTAGCAATGTCGTTGTGTGTAAAATGGCCTTTACACTGCTAAAACTACATTTTAAACAACATGAAGGAAAAAGGTTAACAGCTCACCTGTCATCCACTGCTATATCCACCAATTGGGTGCTCAGAGTCCCCCGGTCAGTCCACGCCGGTATAATGCAGGAGAAAAAAGGGGAAGGTATGGACTCGGCACAATTTCCTTAAAAATATCTTAAGTCCTTTATTAGTAATCTTCTTAAAAAGTCAGCCAAAACGCATGCACAAGGATATCGTACAGGGAAAAACTTTTTCCCTGTACGATATCCTTTGGCTGACTTTTTAAGAAGATTATTAATAAAGGACTTAAGATATTTTTAAGGAAATTGTGCCGAGTCCATACCTTCCCCTTTTTTCTCCTGCATTTTAAACAGCACCCTACTTCTCTTCTGTGCTGCAGGTCCCTCTCTCTCTTATGTGCTCCTGACTAGCTCCACCTCTTTGTGTTATCATGAAGCTAATCTACGTTTAGAATTCACCTTACATTCCTGTGTACTCTCTACTCTTCTGTGTTTTTACATCATTGTTAACTGGTCATGTTTTCTAATGTGACCACGCACTGCGACTTCAGGATGCAGCAGACCCGTGATCGTCTGTGGATTACGTCGTACCTGCAGGGGTGTTTTGGGGGTTAAAAAATTGGAGAAAGAGGGTGGGATTTTTGTTTGTCTTTTTTAAAAAAAGGATTTTTCTCTGTATTTTATTTTTGTTTCTTTCTACTTCCACGATTAGTAATGTGGGTACTCATAGACCCCTACCCATTACTAATCCAGGACTTTGTGGCAGTTGTGATTTTTTTGACATATCACAACTGTCATTAACCCCATATATTACCTTGATTGCTACCGCTCCAGGGCAATTGTGATTAGCCATGTAAAGCCCAAGGTGTGTCGCATTTAGTAGATGCGCCAAATATGGAGCAGCTGCAGGTTGCTATCTTTAGACTGGGGAGGGCCCAATAACCATGGTCCTTCCCAGCCTGAGAATACCAGCCCCCAGATGTCTGATTCTTCTTGGCTAGGTATCAAAATTGGGGGGGATCGCATGCCGTTTTTTTAAATTATTTATTTAAATATTTTAAAAAACACACATGGGATCCCTCGTATTTTGATACACAGCCAAGATAACACACACAACTGGGAGCAGCAGCCTCCAGCTGTCTGATTTATCTGTACTGGGTATCAAAATACGAGGGATCGCACATTATTTTTTCTAATTATTTATTTATTTTTACACTCCACTTCAGGAACCCAGACACCTAGTGTGAGGGCAACCAATCACAGACGCAGCCAGTCTGACTGCAACAAATCACAGACGCTGTCATAGAAAGTGAGTGGGGGAAGCAGTGAATATTCATGAGATTTAATGAGTGAATACAAAAGCAGTGTGACAAGCATGCAGAAACTCGATAAGTATAATTGTCCTGCTTTAATCCCTTATCTTGCTTCCATTTGCAGCCCTTAGGCCTTACTAACACCATTTTATAACACTTACATTTAGGCTCGTTACACTGTGTGCAGAATTATTTGGCAAATGAGTATTTTGATCACATGATAATTTTTATACATGTTGTCCTACTCCAAGCTGTATAGGCTTGAGAGCCAACTACCAATTAAGTAAATCAGGTGATGTGCATCTCTGTAATGAGGAGGGGTGTGGTGTAATGATATCAACACCCTACAGTCATATGAAAACGTTTGGGCACCCCTATTAATGTTAACATTTTTTCTTTATAACAAATTGGGTTTTTGCAACAGCTATTTCAGTTTCATATATCTAATAACTGATGGACTGAGTAATATTTCTGGATTGAAATGAGGTTTATTGTACTAACAGAAAATGTGCAATCCACATTTAAACAAAATTTGACCGGTGCAAAAGTATGGGCACCCTTATCAATTTCTTGTTTTGAACACTCCTAACTACTTTTTACTGACTTACTAAAGCACTAAATTGGTTTTGTAACCTCATTGAGCTTTGAACTTCATGGGCAGGTGTATCCAATCATGAGAAAAGGTATTTAAGGTGGCCACTTGCAAGTTGTTCTCCTATTTGAATCTCCTATGAAGAGTGGCATCATGGGCTCCTCAAAACAACTCTCAAATGATCTGAAAACAAAGATTATTCAACATAGTTGTTCAGGGGAAGGATACAAAAAGTTGTCTCAGAGATTTAAACTGTCAGTTTCCACTGTGAGGAACATAGTAAGGAAATGGAAGAACACAGGTACAGTTCTTGTTAAGCCCAGAAGTGGCAGCCCAAGAAAAATATCAGAAAGGCAGAGAAGAAGAATGGTGAGAACAGTCAAGGACAATCCACAGACCACCTCCAAAGACCTGCAGCTTCATCTTGCTGCAAATGGTGTCAATGTGCATCAGTCAACAATACAGCGCACGTTGCACAAGGAGAAGCTGTATGGGAGAGTGATGCAAAAGAAGCCGTTTTGCAAGCACGCCACAAACAGAGTCGCCTGAGGTATGCAAAAGAAAATTTGGACAAGCCAATTACATTTTAGAAGAAGGTCCTGTGGACTGATGAAACAAAGATTGAGTTGTTTGGTCATACAAAAGGCGTTATGCATGGAGGCAAAAAAACACGGCATTCCAAGAAAAGCATTTGCTACCCACAGTAAAATTTGGTGGAGGTTCCATCATGTTTTGGGGCTGTGTGGCCAATGCCGGCACCGGGAATCTTGTTAAGGTTGAGGGTCACATGGATTCAACTCAGTATCAGCAGATTCTTGACAATAATGTGCAAGAATCAGTGACGAAGTTGAAGTTACGCAGGGGATGGATATTTCAGCAAGACAATGATCCAAAACACTGCTCCAAATCTACTCAGGCATTCATGCAGAGGAACAATTACAATGTTCTGGAATGGCCATCCCAGTCCCCAGACCTGAATATCATTAAAAATCTGTAGGATGATTTTCATGAAGCGTGCTGTCCATGCTCGGCGACCATCAAACTTAACTGAACTGGAATTGTTTTGTAAACAGGAATGGTCAAATATACCTTCATCCAGGATCCAGGAACTCATTAAAAGCTACAGAAAGTGACTAGAGACTGTGATTTTTGCAAAAGGAGGATCTACAAAATATTAATGTCACTTTTATGTTGAGGTGCCTATACTTTTGCACTGGTCAAATTTTGTTTAAATGCAGATCGCACATTTTCTGTTAGTACAATAAACCTCATTTCAATCCAGAAATATTACTCAGTCCATCAGTTATTAGATATATGAAACTGAAATAGCTGTTGCAAAAACCCAAATTGTTATAAAGAAAAAAGGTTAACATTAATAGGGGTGCCCAAACTTTTTCATATGACTGTATATAAGGTGTGCTTAATTATTAGGCAACTTCCTTTCCTTTGGCAAAATGGGTCAGAAGAGAGATTTGACGGGCTCTGAAAAGTCCAAAATTTTGAGATGTCTTGCAGAGGGATGTAGCAGTCTTGAAATTGCCAAACCTTTGAAGCATCATCACTCAATACTCAAGTGTTTCATGGCAAATAGCCAACAGGGTCACAAGAAGCGTGTTGGACAAAAAAGGCACAAAATAACTGCCCATGAATTGAGGAAAATCAAGCGTGAAGCTGCCAAGATGCCATTTGCCACCAGTTTGGCCGTATTTCAGAGCTGCAAAGTTAATGGACCATCAAAAAGCACAAGGTGTTCCATACTCAGGGACATGGCCAAGGTAAGGAAGGTTGTAAAACTACCACCTTTGAACAAGAAATATAATAAAAAACTTCAAGACTGGGCCAAGAAATATCTTAAGACTGATTTTTCAAAGGTTTTATGGACTGATGAAATGAGAGTGACTCTTGATGGGCCAGAGGCTGGATCAGTACAGGGCAGAGAGCTCCACTTCGACTCAGACGCCAGCAAGATGGAGGGGGGGTACTGGTATGGGCTAGTATCATCAAAGATGAACTTGTGGGACCTTTTCGGGTTGAGGATGGAGTGAAGCTCAACTCCCAGACCTACTGCCAGTTTCTGGAAGACAACTTCTTCAAGCTGTGGTACAGGAAGAAGTCGGTATCGTTCAAGAAAAACATGATTTTCATGCAGGACAATGCTCCATCACATGCATCCAACTACTTCACAGCATGGCTGGTCAGTAAAGGTCTAAAAGATGAAAAAATAATGACATGGCCCCCTTGTTCACCTGATCTGAACCCCATAGAGAACCTGTGGTACCTCATAAAATGTAAGATCTACAGGTAGGGAAAACAGTACACCTCTCGGAACAGTGTCTGGGAGGCTGTGGTGGCTGCTGCACGCAATGTTGATCATAAACAGATCAAACAACTAACAGAATCTATGGATGGTAGGCTGTTGAGTGTCATCATAAAGAAAGGTGGCTATATTGGTCACTAATTTTTTGGGGTTTTGTTTTTGCATGTCAGAAATGTTTATTTCTAAATTTTGTGCAGTTATATTGGTTTACCTTGAAATAAACAAGTGAGGTGGGAATATATTTTGTTTTGATTAAGTTGCCTAATAATTCTGCACAGTAATAGTTACCTGCAGAAACAGATATCCTCCTGAGATAGCCAAATCTAAAAAAAAAAACCACTCCAACTTCCAAAAATATTAAGCTTTGATATTTATGAGTCTTTTGGGTTGATTGAGAATATAGTTGTTGATCATTACTAAAAAAAAATATTCTAAAATACAACTTGATTAATAATTCTGCACACAGTGTAGACTTATGTTTGGTTTGGCGTTTGGGGTCAAGTCCAGTCCTGAACCGGACTTTTTTTTTTTAAGTCCAGCTGGACCCGCCAATCCTGAACATCTGCTGGTTCACCCATCTCTAGCCAGGATACTTTATAGAAGGCTTTGTCTGTGTTTAAGCTCATTGACATGGTAATTGGTTGTATTTCGATTCCTGTCCTGGGCTAGGACCACTGTTGCCATAACTGTTCTAATATTTTTAATACAACATTGGCAAACCCTGTATGAGAGTCATTCAGCAGTGTAGGAAGCAAGTTTTGGAATTTATTTCCCAGTATTTTGCCTAGTAGTTTATAGTCATCATTAAGGAGTCAAATTGGGTGAAATGATTCTGTACTTAAAAGGTCTCTCTGTGCTTTCTGGAGGAGAATCATATGAGATTCAGTCAGTATATTGGGCACTTTGGAAGATAGAATTGTAAAATCTGGTTGGAATAGGTATCATTTCAATATCGAGAATTTTCTAAAATTCCGCCAGGAAACTAAGATTTCAAATTTTTAAAAAAATGCAGATCATGATGATATGTAAAACAATAAAAATGAAACTTTTACTTAAGAAACTAAATAAATGGTCTATTTGTTTTTCTAATAACAGTACACTTTTTTTTCTCAAATCTTCTGTCATGTGTTTCATAAAGGGTTTTTCCTTTTTAATTGATCTTATAACAAGGTCTGCAAACCATGTCATATGAAGAATGGCTAAAAGAACTAGGGATGTTTAGTATGAAAAAGAAAAGGCTGAGAGGAGACTTAATGACGGTCTACAAATATCTGAAACAAAGTCACAGTGCAGAGGGAAACACCCTATTCTCATTTGCACAAGGAAGTACAAGAAGCAATGGAATGAAACTTAAAGGTAGGATATTCAGATTAGACATTAGGAAAAACTTTCTGACAGTGAGGGCAGTCCGAGAGTGGAACAGGCGACCACGGGAGGTGGTGAGCCCTCCATCAATGGAAATCTTCAAGCGGAAACTGGATAAACATATAGCTGGGATAATTTAGGAAAGCCTGCACTCGCAGGGCTTTGGACCCGATGGCCCTTGAGGTCCCTTCCAACTCTACCATTCTATGATTCTAAGTATTAGGATGCTATGATGCTATGCATATAAAAAGCACAACAGCATATAAAAGGACTTGCTAAACTAGTGGATAAATGAACAGTTTAGATACCTGCAGAGCTTCCTGAAGATGGAGTGATTGAAGAGACAGTGATCGGATAAGTAAAAGTCAGATTTCCTCCTTGCGATGCTGCAAATCCAAGTTCTGCAATGTACACCGAGATCGGATATGTCCCGCCACTTGTTTTCTGGACCTGACATTCTATCATAGTGTCTACAAGTAAAGCACAAGCAGAATAAAAAGCAAAATAAGTTACACTGAATAAGTTATATATACCGTATATATACTGTATATACAGTATATATAAAATCAGAATTAACACGTTTTGACCACTTGATTACTATGGGTTTACGTTCTCAAAATCAGTGGCCACAATCAGTGGCTACTAAAGAGGAAATGGAGTATTGCATGCTGTCCATTTCAATAAATGAGTGACCAGGTAATACACTGCCGAGCCAATTCCACTAGAGCCGTAGCTGTCCTTACTTAGGGACTCTCTACTTTGCCTACAAGAGCTGGTTCCTGGGTGAAGGTCCCTCTCTACAATGCACATATTTCCTAAGCTCAGCCTTTTCTGTAATTCTTGTGAAAGTGAATTTAGAGACCTGTGGATATGTTCAACCACTTCTCCATTAGTACTCCACCGGAATGGCAGCTGGTGTACCCAATTGTACTACTTCTTTTTAGCAACATGCATTTGTGGGTTATATGACATAACTATAGGATTTTTTACCTTTTTTATATCTAGATCTCAGGATCCTGTAGGCACAGGTTGTCCAGTACCTATGATTCCCCCCCATCAGATAGAAAGAGTTCCACCATGGGTGTCCTCCTCTCATTCATACAGCAAAGTGATCACCTCATATATAGAAACTAGAAGGCATCCAAGTCAACCACAGTTAAAAGAGGGGGGTCTTGAGTCGGGGTCCTTATCTATGTGTTTGTAAGTCCTTTAGAAGTGAATGGAGAGGCCTTTGGATGTGCTAGGACACCTCTTCATCCTTACTCAATCTGGGTATGGCAAACGGCAGTAGCTCTACCATGTGAAACTAGGGTCAGTGGACTCTCATTTTGAAGATGTGTTTAGGTCCCACAGATGGGATGATAAAAAGTTGATGTTATATCCTGTATAACATAAGAATACTCTTAACTTACCAGTGAGGTCAAGAATAGCGCAAGTGTTATTTCCGACGGTCACATAGGTTGTGTCATTGGCAGTACTGTTAGAAAAGCCCGTCCCATTTATTATCAAGAGCTCATCTTCTCCACTAACAACTAAAAAACAAAAAAAAGAGTTATCACCATACTGTCTGTTGTAGTCATAATGAACTTCTCTTGAAAGATAAACTCTGCCCTTGAAGAAGAGGTTACAACAGTCCATCGTTGGGCTGTTTCTACATCAAACATCAAGTATCTGTGCAAATATTCTGCTTTTTGTTGCACTTATTTTCGAGTTTCCTACTGTTTCTTGTCATTCACCACAAATACATTGTGGGAGCTCAGGTGAAAATTACACAATTGTTGCCATACACATTAAATTATAATTATCCGAACCTGTTCATTTTGGTTGGATCAGATGAAGTAATGTGTATAGGCAAAGCCTGACAGACAACCTTTAAAGCGTTACACTGTCACAATGTGACTGCAGGACAGCAAGGGACAGGGGGCTCCTATATTGTCCCTCACACTAGAGGACCCTAGGTATTCCTAACCTCTGGATTACCCCTGATGGTGGAGATGCCAGGGTCCCATGCCTTTCTATTCTTCTGTCCATAATTAAACTGTTTCACCACCCCAGGAAATAAGGGGCAGGAGTGTTATGGCAACACAGATAATGAAAGACAGGGAAAAACACAACTCAAGACACACTGCAAACTCACAGAAACAAACAATAAAAATCAAAGGAAAAAAGCAAGAGAAGTAAGGCAGCAACAAAAGGACAACAGGGGTTAATACCACAACCGCTCACAGCAATGACGTACTACAACCACCGGTAAGTCTGGATCAGAGCACTTCACCAGACCAGTATAGAGAAGCTATAACTGGCATTAAAGTCAGCCAGTATGTATAAGAGGGTAGTGAATGTGAATGGCTTCCTCACAGCATGTGATCAAAAGATATTAACAAGCAGCCCAGCAGGGATTAACTCTTGCTAGCCTGCCTACGACTTACAAGTCTGTGAGTCGATGCCCAAGTCTCCCTGCGCTGATCACAGACATCAGAGAAGTAAGCAGGCAGAGTGCCAGAATCTTTAGCCTCCACAGATCCTGATGCCTCCATGACAGTCGGCGATGTTTATAAAAACCTCCTTGTGACATACCCTCAATTTTTTTTTTACTTCTATATTTACCTGCTTGAACAGAATAGATGATTGGTGTATGTTCCTGATCCCAGGTGTAGTCACAGTCTCCAAAACATTTTGAAGGGATCCCATTTATGTAGACTTCAACCTAAAATGTATCAAGCATGAATTAATGGTCAAAAATGTACATCTCTCGCACCCCCCCCCAAAAAAAAGTAACTAAAATTACAAGATATTGAAAAGTCATATTATTATTGGCTACATATATTTATGGATTACTTTAGGTTTTACCTTAGTACAGTATTTACATCAACATACAGACTGTCCGATGCCTTAGATTCCACCGATGAGGGAGTGTCCTCCTCCTCTCATTCCTACAACACTGTGATCATCTATATACCCTTGAAGTGTCTTTCCCCCCAAAGCCTCACGTTGGAGAATATTACTTTTCTTATAGGGAAATTTATTTTGCCAATTTGCCTCTGTAGACTGTTCAATGTTATATTTGCCCAATTATGTTACCTTCCTCCAATCTGCTCTATAACTAGGCTAATTTGTGGTAGAGAAATCCAGATGGGCGACAAGAACAATATTACTGGCTGTATTGGTTGTTATCAAGCTTTGTGTTGCCACAAGCGTGGCAGGTGTGTTCAGACCAAAAGGAGTCAGACGCACAACTAAAAAAACACCAAAACAACACCACAAGCAAGCGGGGTACAAAGGGGACACAATAACAATGGTGGGCCCTAACTCTAGTGAGAGGGGTTCATGGGACACCTCCTATCCTCACCTGCAACTCTCCCTTCACTCCTAGCCAGGCCCTATACAATCTCCGCAACTGTCGCCGAGCAAGAACCTGAGACCCTGAGAAAAACCCTGTAACTGCCCTGACTAGTGCGTTGGCAGGTGGGAGATGCTAGCTCCACCACTACACTAATATAACACAAGGAAAGGTAAGACAAATAGTGGGAAAACAGTAACAAAAAAGGATCAAGACCGGTTTTTGGAACACACCTTCTAAGCTCCTTCCACCAAGAAGGCCAGTATACAAAAGGATTTGTATCTTCAGCAAGGATTGCTGGGGAACACCTCTATTTAACCTGAAGGGGCATGGCTACATAGCAGGTGCAGCTGCCACACTCACCTAGAAACTGCTGGAAAAGCTGCTAGCAGCAAAACTGAAATGAACTGTTTCAGTACTAAGAGAAACAAAACCACATTTAAATGAAAATAGCCAGATGGAGATGAGAGACTCCAGTCCTTAAGCTGTCATTAGTCTCAATAAACAGGGAGACGACCATGACAGCTTCCCCACAAAATGCCATGTGTTTTTGTGAAAAGTAATATACATAGGAAATGTAATTAAGAATATTTCCATTCAGTCAAAGCAAGTAGAGATGTTCTGGAGCAGAACTGAAATAAAAAGTGTAGTAGAGTTGTAGAACCTTTTATTGTTCAAGGATTAAAGCTTTTTCACCATATAGACATTTATGGTATCTGCACAACATATGGCTAAATGTTTAATGGTTTAGGAGCCAGACTCCTGTTCCACCAGGTTAGGTTCTCTACCAGTTTCGGGCATCTGTCTTAAAATATGTTGTACCTTTTGCTATTACAACATCTTCTTTATAAATATCGACATTCAACAACGTAAACTTTCTTTACCTGTGGCTGTTCGTTGGGTGTTCTCACAAAGTCTCCTAGTAGGTGCTGACGAAACAGGCCTCCATTAGTAATTTTTAGTGCATAAACTGTTGCTTGTACGCCGGTTACCTTGGAGGCATTTACCTGAATAAGACACATGGCTTAAAGTTAGATACAGAAAAGTAGTATTTTCTGAAATCAATGAGCATTTTTTATGTTTATTAGTAACACTAAATATAGAAAATGTCCTTCTCATCAATCCCACTCTAGTTGTAGGGCAACTGGCTGCTACAGGAGCTCTCCGCCACTGCTGGGCTCCATCAGGAGCACTGAGCTATAAGATGCTTATCCTTCTCACACTAATTTGTGGACACCAAAGAATTGCCTGTTGTAGATCAGCCTTTGTTTTTCATTGAACCTACATACGACCCTTGGTAATACACTGTGTGCAGAATTATTAGGCAAATGAGTATTTTGATCACATGATACTTGTTATACATGTTGTCCTACTCCAAGTTATATAGGCTTGAGAGCCAACCACCAATTAATGCTGATGTGCACCTCTGTAATGAGGAGGGGTGTGGTGTAATGACATCAACACCCTATATAAGGTGTGCTTAATTATTAGGCAACTTCCTTTCCTTTGGCAAAATGGGTCAGAAGAAAGATTTGACGGGCTCTGAAAAGTCCAAAATTGTGAGATGTCTTGCAGAGGGATGCAGCAGTCTTGAAATTGCCAAACTTTTGAAGTGTGATCACCGAACAATCAAGCGTTTCACGGCAAATAGCCAACAGGGTTGCAAGAAGCGTGTTGGGCAAAAAAGGCGCAAAATAACTGCCCATGAATTGAGGAAAATCAAGCGTAAAGCTGCCAAGATGCCATTTGCCACCAGTTTGGCCATATTTCAGAGCTGCAACGTTACTGGAGTATCAAAAAGCACAATCTGTGCCATACTCAGGGACATGGCCAAGGTAAGGAAGACTGAAAAACAACCACCTTTGAACAAGAAACATAAGATAAAACGTCAAGACTGGGCCAAGAAATATCTTAAGACTGATTTTTCAAAGGTTTTTATAGACTGATGAAATGAGAGTGACTCTTGATGGGCCAGATGGATGGGGCAGAGGCTGGATCAGTAAAGGGCAAAGAGCTCCACTCCGACTCAGACACCAGCAAGGTGGAGGTGGGGTACTGGTATGGGCTGGTATCATCAAAGATGAACTTGTGGGACCTTTTTGGGTTGAGGATGGAGTGAAGCTCAACTCCCAGACCTACTGCCAGTTTCTGGAAGACAACTTCTTCAAGCTGTGGTACAGGAAGAAGTCGGTATCGTTCAAGAAAAACATGATTTTCATGCAGGACAATGCTCCATCACATGCATCCAACTACTCCACAGTGTGGCTGGCCAGTAAAGCTCTAAAAGAGGAAAAAATAATGACATGCCCTCCTTGTTCACCTGATCTGAACCCCATAGAGAACCTGTGGTCCCTCATAAAATGTGAGATCTACACGGAAGGAAAACAGTACACCTCTCGGAACAGTGTCTGGGAGGCTGTGGTGCCTGCTGCACGCAATGTTGATCGTAAACAGATCAAGGAACTGACAGAATCTATGGATGATAGGCTGTTGAGTGTCATCATAAAGAAAGGTGACTATATTGGTCACTAATTTGTTTGGGTTTTATTTTTGCATGTCAGAAATGTTTATTTCTAAATTTTGTGCAGTTATATTGGTTTTCCTGGTGAAAATAAATAAGTGAGATGGGAATATATTTGTTTTTTATTAAGTTGCCTAATAATTCTGCACAGTAATAGTTCCCTGCACAAACAGGTATCCACCTAAGATTGCCAAATCTAAAAAAAAACACCACCCCAACTTCCAAAAATATTAAGCTTTGATTTTATGAGTCTTTTGGGTTGATTGAGAACATAATTGTTGATCAATAATAAAAAAATCCTCTAAAATACAACTTGCCTAATAATTCTGCACATGGTGTATATAATTGCACACTATAATCCAAAAATTTGGACTGTGACACAATTTGACCCTTAGACGAAGCTGAAGCGAAACGCACATCGAGGTGCTGGGCAGTGTGGTCTGGTATTGTCTTGTACTATTCCTATGGCCAGTGCTGGTGGGTATATCCCATGATTCATTGTGGCACAGTGTAGGGTTAAATAGAGGCTTTCCCTGTGTTGCCTTTACTGCTATTTGCACTTGCTCTTTATGTATGAGTATATACTCATGAATGTATATGTACTGTCAACTGTCTAATTTTGTGAGGAGAGTATTCATAAATGTACTATTAGGCTACTTTCACATTGCCTTTTTACTTATGTTCAGTGGTCCAATCGGGGCATCCATCTGAACTGCCCGTCCCCCACCCCACAAAACGCGTTTTGGATGCATGCGCCTACAGGGCCATTGACTATAATGGAGCAGACTCCGTTAGCGTGTGCTCTGTCATGCACCATTTTTGCACATATACGTTGTCTGCAGGTGGACACCCGAATGTAGTCGCAAATTTCCCGGTGCGCACAGGGCTTTAAAGTTAATTCTAAATTTATTGCTAAGCCACAAAAAGGGGCTTTTTAAAATGCAGGGAAAGAGTAGTATATGTTCATGGCGGTGATTTAGGGGGTCTAAAGTAGATGATAGGAAAATGTAGTAGACATGGTTATATTGTAGATAGGCAGCTCGGTTGGGTGCTGAGTTCTAGTGAGGGCACAACTAATCTTCTCTGCCTTGGCCTTGGTTAGGGTAGCAAACTGAATACTCTTCCTTGAAGACAGTCTAGCTGTGACTGTGTAGTAGATATACATATAATGGCTAGTCTAGTCAGACTAATCTGAAGTGCCACATACAACCTCATCCTGTTAATCGCTAAACCCTTCATTATTGATGAAGTAGATCTAATTGTACGTTCACAAGAACGTATGAATCGGAAGAGTGCAATGCGAGAAAATATCACGTTGCACTCGGACCAATGTTAATCAATGAGGGACAGCAGATAGTCAGCTTTTTTCTCATCCAGATACTGGATGAAAGAAAAGTCGCAGCATGCTGTGATTGTCTGCGAGAGCAGTGTCACCTACACCCATACAAGTCTATGGGTGCGAGTGAAACATCGGACTGCACTCAGATGACATCCAAGTGCAGTTGGATAATCGCATCAGCTGACAATGGAGAAGATGGGGAGATTAATCCCTTCCTCTCCTCCACAGCTCCTACCCTCTCCTCCACACCTGCAGAATCGGGTCACAGTTGCATGACACTTGGCTCACACTGGCAGCACAGCGGGAGGTGAAGGTCATTAGCATATCGCATCCGGTGCATTCACATTGGATGCCATACCATCATGTGAATCCAGCCTAACAGTCATGATCTTTTAGGATGAGCTCTGCAAATGGATAGATAATATGCTTGTATACCTGTAAGAGCGGCTGGTATCCCGTGGCTGTTAAGAACTTTATGTACATACTGTATCCTCTGCAGTTCCCGTATCTTGAAATAATGGACACTTGCCCCATCTCCGGGATGGTCTGTAAAGCATATTTCAGATCTGTGTCTGAGATATTTACACTGAGATCTGTAGGATGACCAAGGAAGAAGATTATAGACTGAGAGTATACATACAATATGGAAACATTGGTTTATCGGTTATCGGTGCGGCAATAGAGGGTTGACCCCCCCCGTAGAAGGGGGAGCCACTTGAGGTTTCCATCCACCACTAATATTATTGTTACAGCATCATTATGTAGACATTGTATAAAGTGTTGGTGTTGTTTGAGTATTGTATGATGATATCCAGTTAGGTATTGGTATGAGTGTGCCGCCCCATGCTCGATGGCAGCCGAGCCGCTCGGGTCCGGACCTTCAGTGGGTGGATCGAGGGTCTCCGGACCCGGGGGTCCTGCGGTCACTCCGATCAAAAAGGGGTTGGCGTTTTGGGGACGTAGGTGTACGGCCGGAGCCGTGTTTAAGTTCGTGACGCCACCCATGTGGTGAAGGTGGACACCACCACTGCAGTTACGGGGAACCCGGGAGAGATGCTGCGCAGCAAGTTGTGAACACCTCCGTGGGTAGGGAGGGTAGCCACGGGACCAATTGGGGGAGTTGGGCGGAGCAGGGATATGGACGGCCGGAGGGCACTGATGTACTCACTATTAGTAAACACACGAGTCTCTGGTAAACCAAAGTGATGGTGGTAAGTGCCCACAGCCGGCTGCAGTCTGGTCCCCCACCCGGTTGGTGGTCTCTGTCTTTCTCCTGCACCTTTTGTGTGATGGTGGACTACCTGCGCTTGCAACTTCAGGAGTCCGCTCCCCGGCTTGTGTTTGCCGGAGGAGCCCTTTGACCACAGACACTGGCCCGTGGGATCTCTTTGCCGTGGAGGTGGCTTTCTATCCCCCTCGTTGGGCTGTCTTCAGTCGGGACTTTGGGTGGGACAGGACCTATACTCCTGGCTGCAATCAGTTAATTAGCTAGCCCCCAGTAACTTCTGGACCTAGCTTCAGGGTCTGAGTACCCCCCTTTTGTGCTCCGGTCTCCGAGTCGGTTCCCCGGGTCGGTACCGGTGGGCCACTACCCTGTCCCGGTCCACCACAGTTCCACTGAGCCGTCTTCCTGGCTCCTGCAGACAGAGGCCTCCATCTGCCTCCTAGCCAAAGGTGCCCGGGCTCCTACCCTGGCACCTGTCAGTTAGTTACAGACCTGACACACAGGCCTGCCTCCACTTTACTTCACCTCTACTAACAGACTGACTACTTTTCCCGCCCCAGGCCCTCTAAACTCCTCGATGGGCGTGTCCAACTGCCTGGCTCCGCCCCCTGGTGTGTTCATCAAGCACTGAGGTGGGTGGCTTGGGTTTTAAATGTTTGGCTGCTGTCACCTTGTTAGGGGACTGGTGAAATGCTGGGCCCTATCTGTGACTTCCTGGCCCGGCCATGGCCATGGCGTCACATGAGCACTGCACTTAAGGGCACTCTACAATATAATGCTCTTGAAGTATGGTATTGGCTGCATAGCATAGTTCTTTATATAGCTAAAAAATGTTCCTTTTATTTAGACGCCACATTTACATCAATTATTGTTAGGCACTGTACATTTTAATTTGGACATTGTATATTAGCACATCGTGTGATTTAGAGGGTGCCAACAAGGTGCAGACCAATGTAAGCCTGCCCCCTCACAGTTGGCCTTGAAGGGGAACAAACCTTGTCCATTTGGCCTATTAGGACGTGTGGACACCATAGATGGGGGCATAGGGGGCCTATATTCTGAATTGGGCTTCTTCTGATGACACAACTTCTTCTAAGGCAGTGTTTCTCAACTCCAGTCCTCAAGACCCACCAACAGATCATGTTTTCCTCAATCAGGTTTTTAGGATTACCTTAAGGTTGCACAGGTGATGGAATTATCCCCTGTCTAATATTGATGAAAACCTGAAAACATGACCTGTTGTTGGGTCTTGAGGACTGGAGTTGAGAAACACTGTTCTAAGGGGACGTCCCAACTACTCATTGTTGTAAAAGAAAAGCTCCGTTATCGATTAAATGATTGGTAACATACTGTATTAAGCTTCCCTGAAGACATTCCTGTTGACATAAAAAGTGGAGCAGGGACGATAAATATGTATAAATGCAGGGCCATATTTTTCAATATATTTAGGCCAGTAAATCTCTCCCACTATTGACACGGTGATGATAAGTCCAACTAGATGTATGATGATTGAGATGTAACCATACCACTTGTTTCTCTTCCATAAGCCAGAATGCTAAATGTTCCTCCAATAGGCGGGGACGCTGTACGGGTTCGATTTATCTGGATTTTGGTGTCCTGTGTCCAGGTTGGTGCGGTATAGATTGCTGAATCTGAAGTACTTAGAATGTTCTATAAAAAAAAATAAGTAATATCATAAGTATTGATAGACAAGGGCATCAGATGACCACCAGTGGTCACCATTCATTCTTCTTGTAAAATGTATTCTTGCTGTCCAAGCAAAGATGGATGGCTGTTGGGGGACAGACAAATGCTGAAGCTCGGACTGGCCCACAGGGAAGAGGGAAAATCTCCTGTGTGTAGTAGTGCGACCCTCCTACTGTATATGGATAGTGTTTGGCACAATACACTTGATTCACTATCTACAGACAAAGCCACTATCTCATCATTCATATAGTCATTCATCCAAGTTAATTATTATATAGAAGCATTGGTGCATGTGTGACTCCTGAAGTATCAAATGTCCAGGGTGTCACTTAATCACCAACTCATAGGCATTTCTTTCATTGATAATGGTATATTTTTTAGTTTACGCCAGGATGCCTCATTATTAAGCTGTCAAGATAACTATCACTCTAAGGCGGGCTTTGCACGTTGCGACATCGCAAGCCGATGCTGCGATTTTGCACGCGATAGTCCCCGCCCCCGTCGCAGGTACGATATCTTGTGATAGCTGGCGTAGCGAAAATTATCGCTACGCCAGCTTCACATGCACTCACCTGCCCTGCGACCGTCGCTCTGGCCGGCGACTCGCCTCCTTCCTAAGGGGGCGGGTCGTGCGGCGTCATAGCGACGTCACATGGCAGGCGGACAATATTCGCGGAGGGGCGGAGATGAGCAGGATGTAAACATCCCGCCCACCTCCTTCCTTCCGTATAGCCACCGGCGGCAGGTAAGCTGATGTTCCTCGCTCCTGTGGCGTTATACACAGCGATGTGTGCTGCTGCAGGAACAAGGAACAGCATCGTACCTGTCGCTGCAGCATAATTATGAAATAGTCGGAGCCTGCAACGATCATACGATAACGACGCATTTGCGCTCGTTAATAGTATCATCTAGCATTTACACACTACAATCTGGAAAGTGACGCCGGATGTGCGTCACTTTCGATTTGACCCCACCGACATCGCATGTACGATGTTGCAACGTGCAAAGCCGCCCTAAGGCTGCGACCGCACTTTGCGTTGTGCTACTTGCAGTTCTAAACGCACATTTTGTGCTTAATTGATTTGACCAAAGTTGCCTTTTTCAGAAATTTAGCGCTGAAAACGCATGCGCATTTACCGCGTTTTAGATGTATTTTCAGCGCTTTTTACCTGCTTTTCCACCTGCGTTTTGACAAATGCGTTTTGTAAATCAAGTCACTGCTTAATAAAGGTTAAACATTCAAATATATTGAAAAAAAGATAAAAAAAGGATTAAATACATAAGTGCAGAGTTTTAAAAGAAAATATAAATATATAATGGAATTATAGCGGTAATATAGTATTTATTAGAAAAATAGCATTAAATTTAACATTTTCTTTCATTTAATTTTCGGATTATGTGTGTGTGTAAAGGGACATATGAAATCATTATTTTAATGTACAAAAAGCATGCATCTTGTAAGTTCAAAACGCATGTTTTCTGCACAGAAAAAGCAGGTAAAACGCAGGATTTGGTAGGAAACTTGGTTTTTGCCATTTCTCATTGACTCCAATGTTAGCAAAACGCACCTAAAATGGCAAAAACAACTGACATGCTGCTTCTTTGAACGCAGAGTTTTTGCCACAAAATATGCAAATTAAACGCAGCGTTTAGAAACGCAAAGTGCGGTCTAAAAATCCCAATTTTCCATAGACTTTGCTGGGAAATCAAAACGCATGCCTTTTGGCATGAAAAAGGTGCTTCTCAAAACGCACTTAAAAAGCACCCAAAACGCAGGTGGAAACGCAAAGTGCGGTCGCAGCCTTAGGCCTCATTTATATGTCAGTGAAAACACACACGTTTTTCACTAACGTGTTGAAGGTGCGTATGGCCCTCTGTGTGCCGTGATTTTGGCACATGTGTGATCTCCGTGTGCTATCTGTGATAGCACACGGAGATCAGGCACTCCTATCCTCACCTGTCCAAGGAGCTGCTCTGCGATGCTGATGTCTCTGGCTCTCCTGTCTCTGTTGCTGGTGTCTCCCGCGTTGCGGCTTCCGGGTCCGCGGTGCAGTGAATATTCATGAGCATAATTAGCAGGCATAGAAGCAAGTAACATCAACAAAGACAGCATCGCTGGAGACACGTGAGTATAGAAAATCATTTTATTTCACAGACACGTGTTTTCTCTGGTACGTGTCACATGTATCACACAGTCCGTGTGACATTAGTGGTGTCGGAGAAAAATGGACTTGTCTTCGTCCGGAACACACGGACATGCATGTGCACTGCACGGATTCACAATCCGTGTGAAATCACTGATGTATGCGCATACGCATTGATTTAATCGGTTTGTGTATGTCCGTGGTTCCGGTACGTATAAAAACGGCAGTGTGAAGGGGGCCTAAGGCCTTGTTCACACACTGCATTTTTACCCACTTTTTTTGTGTTTTTGCTGCAGAAATTTCTTGAGAAAATGGTTGTAACCTTTCTGCAGACATTCCCCAGAAAACTTATGAAAACAAAAATAGGTGTGCGCACACTTCATTTTTTTCTCAAGAACATTCTTTACATTCTTTCTGCAGAATTTCTTGAGAAAAAGAATGTGCATGTCACTTCTTTTCTGCAGGTACCTGCGTTTTTTGCCATAGGTAATGGTAAAAAACTGCAGAGACCAACCTACGGAAAAACTGAACCAAAAACGCACAAAAAATGCATCAAAACCGCACAAAACTGCGGTAAAACCGCATTCAGTTTTCGGTGCGTTATTGGTGCGTTTTGTGACTGCAAGTGCACTAATCTTTCAGACTCAAGAAATTTCTTGAGAAAAATCATTTTTTTAGTGTGAACAGAGCCTTAAGGCCAAGTCACACGCAGCGATATCGTTAACGATATCGCTAGTGAGCGTATCCGCCCCCGTCCTTTGTGCGTCACGGGCAAATCGCTGGCCGTGGCGCACAACATCGCTAGGACCTGTCACACGTACTTACCTGCCTAGCGACGTCGCTGTTGCTGGCGAACCGCCTCCTCTCTAAGGAGATGGTTCGTGCGGCGTCACAGCGGCATCACTAAGCAGCCACCCAATAGAAGCGGAGGGGCAGAGATGAGCGGGACGAACATCCCGCCCACCTCCTTCCTTCCTCATTGCCGGCGGCCACAGGTAAGCTGCAGTTCGTGGTTCCCGGGGTGTCACACGTAGCGATGTGTGCTGCCGCAGGAACGACGAACAACCTGCGACCTCAACAATCAACGATTTTTTTAAAGTGAACGACGTGTCAACGATGGACGATTTGGTGAGTATTTTTGATTGTTAACGTCCGTTCGTTGATGTTACATGCAACGATGTCGCTAACGATGCCGGATGTGCGTCACGGAATCCGTGATCCCGGCGATATATTGTTAGATACGTCATTGTGTGCGACGGGGCCTTTAGAATGTATCAATCCATTGACAAAAAAATTGTGCAAACACAACTTTTTTGTTCATTTTTACAAAAGCAATTTCCGCTAGATCTGTTTCTTTTAACATTGAAGTCTACGGAAACCGGATCTATTAATTAGCCATCTATTATTTTTTTCTCATTCGAAAAGGATCCATTTTTTTCTTACTGGATCAGTTTCAAATGAAAGATGACTTTTTAACAGATCTGTTTTCAGTAGACCTAAATGTAAAAAAACGGTTTAAGTTTAAATCAGTTTTTTTAAAAATCTAAATAAGTTGTCTGCACAACTTTTTTGTCAACTGATTGCTACTGGATCCGTTCTAATGGATGATTTCTGAACTTAGCCTTATTCTTAAGATTGTAAGGCATCATGTCTAGATAGGACAGGTGATAAACGTATCATTGGGGTTTGACTTCTGGGACCCCCACCAATTTCGAAAACGGGTCTTCGAAATGCCCCACCTACAATAAACAGGTGGTTTACTTTTCTGTAATGGCAGATATAGGTTTATATATAATATCCTTTATGCTACTCATTGACAATCCATCACCTACCTGCGCAAATCCAACAGCAAAGAGTGGAAAATTGTATCCACAATTAATTGGGTTTACAGTAAGGGTATACTGGTTTTTAGATGCACCGTCTGTTTTAGTCACGCTGATATCATTTATGAACGTTCCACTTTGTGATAAGGCAGGTCTCCTCCTGTGAACTGCAATATATAAAATAATCAGAAAATTGTCAGAAGTACAGAAAAAAACAATTGCATCATACACAACATGATTATCAATGTGAACAGCTATGAAAATCCTGTAGATCGAACAATTATCATTAAAAATTGGACAATGCTTTCAAGGACAATAATGACAATCCAGTCGGTGTAGCAGAGGACGGATGTGCACACTCAGCACAGTCATGTATTACACTGTTGCCCTCTCACTTGATTGCCACTATGTAATTCTCCATTTCCCCAGTAAAGGATGCTGCAACGTCCTCCAGTGATATCAGCTGATTTTGAGTGCTGAAAATCCACAGCCACAATGATCTGATGTTTGTAACATATCTTAATTTACAAAGAAAAAACTTGTTGTTTCTTTAAAGAAGCACTCCCATCAACATTTTTATCCTCTAAAAATATTGCAGTCATCATATTATATGGCACTATGTACTTACAATTGCTTGTTTTGATCTTCTACCCAGTTAATTCTTTTCTTTTCCATTAGACCTATGATGTCATGTGATTAAAAATTGACCTGGGTACTCCTTCTTAGCTTTATGTAGAAACAGGAAACCTCTTGTCCCTGCATGAGTCTTGAGTCAGTGCAAAATATTTGGTGAGGAGGAACAATGAGAAGTTGAAAAGGGGGATGAGTCATGCAGGGACAAGAGACTTACTGTTTCTTCATAGAGCAGAGAAAAGAGAAGCATTTACTGGGTAGAAAGGCAAAAAAAGCAAATTTAAGTAAACAGTGCTAGATAATATGATGACTGCATTATATTAAGAGGATGAAAACTTTGATGGGAGTGCTTCTTTAAATAGCATATTTTACATAGGTAATACAATTGCTTATTAATTTTTGTTTCTTTGCAAGACTTAAAACCTTTTTTACAGTAACGCTTTAAATGGAATCTGTCACCACATTTTTGTCAACAAATCTGAGAGTAGCCCACTCCACTGAGTGGCAGCTTTCTGTGTACACTCTGCGTAAGCAGAAAGCTGCCAATCAGTGGTGGGGGAGGGTTTATACAGAGTTCATGAATAGCAAGGACTACATGGCAGCAGGTATCCTAGTCCTCTAGTGATAATTTTCTGCTGATAAAATAGGAATTTTATTAAAACTACTGCAAGCAGCCCAGTAAGTGACACATTAATGGAATCAGGGTGTTCTGTTAAATTAGGTAGTGAAACCCTGGTGATAGATTCCCTGTATATGTGCAGTGATGGGACAAACCCCGTTACCAATCTTTGTTTACTTGTCCTCTGAAGAAGCTAAACCGAAGTAATAATTTGCCATTAGTGTGTGTGACTTCTGCAATGACTTACCATTTATATCACTTGTGGTTACTGTCTGCCCAATGTAGAGGACGTCTATATAATAATCTTGGGATGACTGTAAGTTGACATAGAGCACGTAGAAATTTCTGCCTGTGTACTTGGTTTTAACAAGTTGCCATAAATCTATACAGGTATATGACCAGCTGAAAAATAAAGAGATGTTAACTTGTATATAAGACCAGCACTGAGTATACAAGAGTATAGTCACATTTCTGGAATGATGTTCACAAGACAAGTCAACGGTAAAAACATAAAATTGAATTTTCACCGTAGGCAGCTTTCACACATCCGGTTTTTGCTGTGCGGCACAATACGGCGCTTTGTGGGAAAACCACATCCGTTTTTATTTGCCGCCGGGTGCGGTTTTTCCACATAGACTTTTATTAGCGGCGGATTGTGCCGCTTGGCCTTGCGTTGCGTCCGTTTTTTGCCGGATGTGTCATATTTAGCCGATGCAGCGTCCAGATGAAACGTTCAAGTGAACGTTTTTGTCTGCGGTGAAAAAACCACATCGCCCTGGATCCGGCGCGATGCGACGCGATTTACAATTCAAGCCTATGGACGCCGGATACGGCGGCAAAAATCCGGCGGCCGGACGCGGTTTTTTGAACTGCGCATGCTCAGTATCAAGCCGCATCTGTCAAAAAATGGACGGGCCGCATGGAAAAACTTATGCAACGGATCCGTTTTTTTCGCCGCGTCCGTTACATAGGTTTTTGAGCCGGATTGTGCTGCACTGCAAAAACCGGATGTGTGAAAGCAGCCTTAGAGACACATCAAAAATTACATTTAGGAACTCACTTATCAAATGTATTATCTTGTACAGAAGCTGATTATAGTAATGGCAATATGGAATACGACATATGGCCAGATTGTCCTCATTTTAGTATCTCTCCTGCCACGATCATCACAGGGCAGGGAACATTCTTCTAACTCCACTACTGCCACTAGAAATGGCATCATAGCTATAGGAAGCCATTCTTAGCTTCCTGACCAGTGCTTGCTCTATGGCCTAGACTGCGCCAAGACATTATTAGAGATGGGCAAATAGTGAAATATTTGGGTTTGGGTTATTCATTCCGAATACCTAGTATTATTTTAGTATTTGTCACGAATAACGAACCTAATGCAAGGCAATGGGGAACCCAAGCATTTTTCTTGAAATTTCCCTGAAAACTGCTCGGGTTCCCGATTGACTTGCATTAGGTTCGCTATTCGTGAAGAATTTGAATCGTACGCGATATTCAGTATATTCACTAATATTTCACTATTTGCCAATCACTAGTTATCACAATAGCTAAGTCATCTAACACATAGTCATCCAGAAGGGAATTTAAGTGGTCATGGGGAATTGTCTTGAAAGGTAAATAATGGTCTCATCTGACCACTGCACCTTCCTCCATACATTTGGGGAGTTTCCCATATGTTTTTTTTCCTTTTAAATCAAAATAAGTCTTCCAATTTTTGGCTGTAAGTAAAAGCTTTTTCTGGCCACTCTTCCATAAAGGCTAGTTCTATGGAGTGTATGGCTTATTGTTGTTGTATGGACAGATACTCTAGTCTCTGCCTGGGAACTCTGCAGCACCTTCAGAGTTACCTTTGGTCCCTGTGCTGCCTCTCTGATTAATGCCCACCTTGCCTTGAATGAGAACTTTGGTGGGCGGACCTCTATTGGCAGGTTTGTTGTGGTATCATCTTCTTTCCATTTGATGATAATGTATTTGATGGTGCTACAGGGATCATTAGAAATTGGGATTTTTTTTTAGAACTCAACCCTGACTTGTACTTCTCAACAACTTTGTCTCTGACTTGTTTGGAGACCTCATTTGGTCTTCATGCTGTTGTTTGGAGATCTCCTTGGTCTTTATAATGTGGTTTGGAGATCTCCTTGGTCTTTATGATGTGGTTTGCCGATCTCCTTGGTCTTTATGGTGTGGTTTGGAGATCTCCTTGGTCTTTATAATGTGGTTTGGAGATCTCCTTGGTCTTTATGATGTGGTTTGGAGATCTGCTTGGTCTTTATGATGTGGTTTGCCGATCTCCTTGGTCTTTATGATGTGGTTTGCCGATCTCCTTGGTCTTCATGTTGTTGTTTGGAGATCTCCTTGGTCTTCATGGTGTTATTTGGAGATCTCCTAGGTCTTCATGGTGCTGTTTGGTTAGTGGTGCATCTTCTTAATGGAGTTGCAATCTCTGTGGCCTTTCAGAAAAGGTGTATATATACTGACAGACCTCGGGACACATAGATTGCACACAGGTGGACTTCCTTTCACAAAGCAAGTGACTTATGAAGGTAATTGTTTGCAACAGAAATTTTTAGGCGTGAATACATAAGCACATGTCAATTTTTATTTATTTTAGCTCATAAATTTAATTTTTGCCTATATTTACTTCTCCAACTTAGACTATTTAGTGCTGATCATCCCACACAATCGGATTAAAAAAATATTTAAACACAAGTTATAATGTAGCAAAATAGGTAAAAAGCCAAGGAGGTGCATACTTTCGCAAAGGCACTGTACATTAATCTTATTGTTTTCTGATCAGTGCAGTACAGTCTACTGTAACCAGATCAACAAAAAAGTTTGACATGAAGGAGAAGAAACAAAGAACATAACTCTGATCAGATGAGACATCACTGGTAAGTTGCCAGATGTTAATATTTAATCTGTATTTACACTGTAAGGGTTTGTTTACACTGACTGACCGGTGGCACTAAATGACCACCGATCAGTACAGATTACCGATCAGTGGCCGAATAATAACCAGTTTATACAGGCAAACACCCGTAAATGATGCATACTGAGATCTGTCATAGGTCACTAAGTACATACAGGCTGCCATAGTTCTTGGCAGTGCAAGGGCTGTTTACACAGACAGGACGACACATTACCGAGAATGATTAGCTTTTGTTCTGTTCAAAAAATCTTGTCACCTGATAAACAAACTTTTCACATGTTTGTCTGGTGATCGGCAGCCTGTTTACACTGAAAGAGTATAGTGAAAGAAATGTTTTTTAAAAACCAAAAAAACCAACTCCCTTCTGCATTCTTGTTATATATAGTGTTTTCTCTTCTTACATACCATCCTTTCTTTTTATATCAAGAATAGAGTTGAGCGGATAGTGAAAAATCCGGGTCCGGCGGCTACCCGGCGAGTTGAAAAAGAAGTCTGGATCCGATCCGGAGTTCGGCCCCATATATGTCAATGGGGAGTGGAATCCAGGGACGAGAGAGAGAGAAAGAGAGAAAGAAAGAGAAAGAAAGAGAAAGAAAGAGAGAGAAAGAGAGAAAAAGAAAGAGAGCAAGAGAGAGAAAAAAAAAAAACAACCCGAATCCGGATCGTGCAGCCGGATTCCCGAGTCCAGGTCAGACCCGGATCGGACGCTGAAACCGCGCGGATCCGGATTTTTACAGTTCGGGTCCGCTCAACACTAATCAAGAACCATCCCTTAGTAGTGTCCTCTTTTGCTGTGTTTAGCTCTGTGCATTATTACACAGTGTCTTCTCTTGTTATATATACAGTGGAACCTTGGTTAACGAGAACAATCCATTCTGGGAGTGTGCTTCTTAACCAACTTACTGTTTGTGAGGATTATGCTGAAATATATTGTGGGAGTTATGACAGAGGTCAGTTGGCTGTCACTGTACATATCCCCAACTTACCCCCCCTTGCAGTGCAGCCAGGAGAACACACATCCTGTTCTGCAGGAGATCATCAACTGGGAAGGTGTCAAAATTCAATTGGGCCAGACCTTGATCCAGCACATCCCCTGCGGAGTGAATTGTCCTACACAGGAGGTGGGAGGGGAGCTCCAGGTTTATAACATAACTTCAAACAGAATCCCGCAACCTTTCGGTGCCATTAGAAAAGTTTCATTATTGGGGAGTGCGTCGCTCAAACAAATTAGATAGGCACATTTTCATATTCCTGAGGGCCAGACGCATGTAACACATATTTCGGTAAAACTGTATGATGCGTGCAGCCCTCAATAATTAATAACTGGCCACAGGAAGCCCGCAGGACTCTCATATTTCCTATCGAAACGGAGATCAATTCACAACAATTAAAATGAGGGTCATATCTTCTGTGTGAGAAGCTCAGGGGCAGAGTTATGCTGGGAAATATAACGTTAGATTATTCTCAGCTAGCCGCAGGGGGATGGAATTGCCAGCCAGGATGATGTCACAAAGGGAGGCAGTATGAGCCCAAGACAGAACAGATAAAAGTAGGTGCAGGGGTCTGCGCATTGTCTTTACTTGGGGGTCATGCGTACTATACACATGTGAGGAAGTTCATGAAACCCTGGTCAAACGGCGCCCCCCCTGTGGCCAGATGCATAAGGTAACTGCTTGATCTGACTCTGTTTGTGACCACGTCTTATCTGTAAATGTACTCTGACATTATATATATATATATATATATATATATATATATATATATATTCTGTAAATTCCATATTGTATATATTGTAGTATCTAGTGATCTAGTGTGCCCTTAAGGCGATTAAAAATATATAATTTAATCTTGGGCTGTTCTGTTATCTTCATCCTGAATTCCACGTCTGTGGGCTCGGCGTGATAGTTATCGTAATCGATTGGTGGCAGCGAGTTTATGCCAAGGATCATTGTGGGGCAACCAGTGAGATCTGGGGAGAATTAGATATATTCCGCCCGTAGGAGTTGGGGGAATATATACCTTACTCTCACCGGGAACCCTTCAATCATCGGCATAGTAGAATAGCGGCCTCCGTGCTTATTTTCGGGCAATTCCATAATTGGCCTGACTATAAGAGGGTGCTAGAGAGCGAGACACGTGCTCTGTCGGGTGGAAAGGGGGGGTTCCTTCCTCTTCCTCCCCCCTTTTCCTGACAGTAGTGTCCTCTTTTGCTGTGTTTAGCTCTGTGCATTATTACACAGTGTCCTCTCTTGTTATATATAGTTTTTTCTCTTCTTACATACCATCCTTTCTTTTTATATCAAGAACAATCCCTTAGTAGTGTCCTCTTTTGCTGTGTTTAGCTCTGTGCATTTGTGGCGCCCCTGACCTGGTCAGGCACCACTGAGTACTGCACCCATGCTGGGGACAGTACAACACAGGTAATCCAGAAGGCTGACCGGGGTGTGGTACACAGGCGCATAGTGATCAGGTCTCACACATGTACCTATGAGAGGACCCCTGGGGATCCCAGGAGGGGGAAAAGCCTTCACCTCCACTGGAATAGTGGAGGGGGCCAAAAGCCTCCATCTCCTCTCAAGGGGTGTGGTAAGAGAGTCTGGTTGCTAGGTGGCGTAGGCAAGAACAGGAGAGGAGGGGCAGTGAGCCAGGCAGTGCAGAGTCCAGGGAGCTCGAGTGAGGAGCAGATCCCGTGGGCTGCTGTAGTCTGACAGCGTCCGCGCAGTGGCTACCGACGGGGGAGAACGGTCAACTAGGAGTGCTACCCGAAATCCATCTTCAGCTAGAGAGAGAGCAACGGAGTGGGAAGTAAGGAGACTGCTAGAGAGTACCAGGCCCAAACGGGCGGCAGATCCCGAAGCGGAGATAGATCCAGCTTTCTTTTGCTAAACCTGCCGGTGTGGGGCTCTCAAAGCCCACACCACAACACCACAAAAGCCGCAGCCACGTAGCCACAGTTAGGGCCCATAGGTCACAGGAGGCAAGCAGCTGGAGTGGCCTGGTCCAGGCGACAAGCAAACGGCAAACGAAGGGGAGAGAGGCTGCAGCATCTTCCCTGGGTGACCCCCATAGGGACTCAAAGTCGGGGTTACCCCAAACCACCAAGGGCTAAGGAAGGCGAGTTAGTAGTCACCCTCACAAGTCAGCCTGAAGGACACCTGGTTCCCACTTGGTTCATCCCAGCTACGCCCGGGTCACTCACCCTGCCATCAACTGTGAGTAAAAACCCTGAAAGACATCCTGCCTGTGTTGAGTCATTCTGCGCCTTGTAGTTCTACGCATCTACACAGGGCCCTGGGGCTTGCCTCACTCTCAGGAGGCTACTACAACTGGCTGCACCCACCATCAGCCCCAGGCATCCCTTAACCTGCAGTGGCGGTCCCCCACTGACCGCAAATCTGAGAGTGGCGTCACGACAAACTACAAAGAAGGTTTCCTACCTGTGACCAGACAGATCCAGCTGAGTGGAGTCCCTGAAGGTAATGCACCGACACAGCGTTTGCGGGGCTCCACATCTGGCGTCACGAACAGGATAAGGACTAGACCTGTTGAGACAGGTGACCATGTGCCTGGGCGGTCCGCTTGAAAAATTGGAAGCGCCGCCATATTGCCACCATGAAAAGCGCGCTGAAAAACAACAGCAGCCCGCGCTGGAAGAAGTTACCGCCCACGAAGAGGTGTGGCTACCCAGAGATCCCCTGCAGAGTTCTGACCTCGCTTGTGAAGAGAGCGGAAGCGTCCAGAGACGGCGGAACGGAAAAGAAGCCAGCAGCTTGCTGTTAGAGAAAATGGCGTCTGAATGCAGAGACCCAGAGCCAGGCTCCGCTGCCTGGTGGTGTCGGGAGCTCGCCGAGTTCTGCGATCAACTGGAGGCCAGGGTCGGAAGGCTGATCAGAGAGGGACGTGCGGAGTTCCTGGGAATGACCGCGGCGGTTCAGGCCTACGAAGAGAGAGCCGCGCGCCGAGTGCCAGACCGGGCGGTGACGACTCAGACCCCGATGCTGCCACCGATGGGTGAGTCCAATGATGCCCATGCCAGCGCGAGTGCCCCGACCCCTGCTGCCACGTCCGCGGTCCCTGAAGAGGCGCCCGGCGCGGCGACGCTGAGCCAGGCCGCAGCCACGCCAGGTGCGGCCCGCCAAGCCCAGGCCGCCGCAGCGATGCCCTGCTCGGCCCACCAAGACCCGGTCCCTGCAGCGAAGCCCTGCCCGGCCCGCAAAGAACCGGCTGCCACCGCGACCCTCATCCACGCCGCAGGTGTGACGCTGACCCAGGCCGCCGCCTTGCTAGGCCCGGCCCGCCGAGACCCCACCGCAGCAGCAACGCTCGTCCGCGCCGCAAGTGAGGTGCTGAACCAGGCCGCAGCCCCGCCAGGTGCGGCCCGCCAAGCTCCGATCGAGGCAGCGACGCCCAGCCCAGCCTGCACAGAGCCCATCGCAGCTGCGACGCCGATCCAGGCCGCCGCCATACAGGGCGCGGCCCGCCAAGACCAGGCCGCCGCCATACAGGGCGCGGCCCGCCAAGACCAGGCCGCCGCCATGCCGGGCGCGGCCCGCCAAGATAAGATTGCATCACCATTTTCCCCGGCCTGCAAGGCCAGAGCAGACACCGCTCCCCAGTCCAAAGAGGTCCCTGCTGGAAAGCCCACGCTGGGGGAGGACCCCGCATACTGGCAGCTGAAGGCTGACATGGAGGCCAAGTTTCCACAATGGTTGGTGGACCAGTACATACTCCCTCCGCATACCCCCAAGACGACTCCTGCAGCAATCATGCCAAAAAGATCCCTGCCTGGGCCTGCTGAAGAAAGTCCATCCCCAGCACTGCCACCAAAGGAGTGCTCAGAAGAACTAAGGGGGAGGGGAGGCCAGCAAGCTGAGGAGCTGACTCAGGAGCCACCAGCAGTGGATCCATGCCCAGAGCCGGAGATGTTGCCCTATTCCCGCTGGGATGAAGAAGACCTGACACCGTCTGCGGAAGAAGATTTACCTAAAAGCCTCACCTGGGAGCTGGTAAGCTGTACCTCGCAGAATCCAGTCCGCAAGACACGGCGCCGTAGCAGAACCCAGTCTTTCCCTGCACCGCCATCCCCAGAGCAAAGAGATGACATAACGGCCAGAGACCTAGAAGAAAAACGGTTCCTGAGAAGAGCCAAAGCACAGGTCAGAGGACCCCTTTGTAGAGGAATTGTGGAAGACTTTAGCCTGAAGTCAGGATACGGGTTCATCGTAGCACCTGGTATCAAAGAAGGCATTTTTGTCAATAGGAGAGACGTCAGAGCTAATCTGCCCAGAGGACACCCTGGCAGAAACTTAAAGATGGGAGACTCCGTACAGTTCACCATGCACCAAGGAGAAAGAGGGTGGTATGCGCTAGATGTAGTACCATGTCCCAAAGAAGAAAGGAAAGACAGTAATAAAGAAAGAAAAGACCAAAGACCTAATGATGAGACCACTACAGATGAGGAAAAAGGTCAAGAAGCCAACAGGTGCCGCAGCCCTACAGGCCCAAGCCCTGGTGAAGAGGAGTCTGCATAAGTTCAAGTAAAGTACAGCAAGTTTTGACCAGTTTGGAAAGTTTGTTTTGCAACGTTTTAAAGTTCAAGAATGTGCCCACATAAACTATTGTGAGAAATAAACCTTAAGGCTATGAACTGGCTATAGCCACAAACATTCGCAGTGTAAATAGTTACACCAGAGGGCACCACCACCACCAGAGTCAGCCTGTTTAGGGGCTTGGCTCGTCTGCAACCAGGAGGAGCCCGTCCGTATATAGGGCCTTGGCTCGCCTGCGACCAGAGAGCATGCCTGTTTATGGGGCCTGGCTCTCCACCACAAAGAGGGTACCTGGTCAGCACCAACTGTGGAGGCCGCCTCTACATCCTGCCAGAAGTGGCTGAAGGCGCGGATCCACCAGGCCAGGTATACCCTGAAACCACCAGCCCATGAAAGCCGCCTCTACATCCTGCCAGAAGTGGCTGAAGGCGCGGCCAACGTGAGAGGGTTTTGGGTGGGTTAACGGACTTGTGGGTGGAGGGTGGTGATGTATGGTACCTGGTGCTTTTAAAAATGTTTTACATGTTTTAATGTTTTATGCATTTTAAAATGTTGTCTTGCAGCCCGAGGACGTGCTGGTGATAACTAAGGGGGAATGTGGCGCCCCTGACCTGGTCAGGCACCACTGAGTACTGCACCCATGCTGGGGACAGTACAACACAGGTAATCCAGAAGGCTGACCGGGGTGTGGTACACAGGCGCATAGTGATCAGGTCTCACACATGTACCTATGAGAGGACCCCTGGGGATCCCAGGAGGGGGAAAAGCCTTCACCTCCACTGGAATAGTGGAGGGGGCCAAAAGCCTCCATCTCCTCTCAAGGGGTGTGGTAAGAGAGTCTGGTTGCTAGGTGGCGTAGGCAAGAACAGGAGAGGAGGGGCAGTGAGCCAGGCAGTGCAGAGTCCAGGGAGCTCGAGTGAGGAGCAGATCCCGTGGGCTGCTGTAGTCTGACAGCGTCCGCGCAGTGGCTACCGACGGGGGAGAACGGTCAACTAGGAGTGCTACCCGAAATCCATCTTCAGCTAGAGAGAGAGCAACGGAGTGGGAAGTAAGGAGACTGCTAGAGAGTACCAGGCCCAAACGGGCGGCAGATCCCGAAGCGGAGATAGATCCAGCTTTCTTTTGCTAAACCTGCCGGTGTGGGGCTCTCAAAGCCCACGCCACAACACCACAAAAGCCGCAGCCACGTAGCCACAGTTAGGGCCCATAGGTCACAGGAGGCAAGCAGCTGGAGTGGCCTGGTCCAGGCGACAAGCAAACGGCAAACGAAGGGGAGAGAGGCTGCAGCATCTTCCCTGGGTGACCCCCATAGGGACTCAAAGTCGGGGTTACCCCAAACCACCAAGGGCTAAGGAAGGCGAGTTAGTAGTCACCCTCACAAGTCAGCCTGAAGGACACCTGGTTCCCACTTGGTTCATCCCAGCTACGCCCGGGTCACTCACCCTGCCATCAACTGTGAGTAAAAACCCTGAAAGACATCCTGCCTGTGTTGAGTCATTCTGCGCCTTGTAGTTCTACGCATCTACACAGGGCCCTGGGGCTTGCCTCACTCTCAGGAGGCTACTACAACTGGCTGCACCCACCATCAGCCCCAGGCATCCCTTAACCTGCAGTGGCGGTCCCCCACTGACCGCAAATCTGAGAGTGGCGTCACGACAAACTACAAAGAAGGTTTCCTACCTGTGACCAGACAGATCCAGCTGAGTGGAGTCCCTGAAGGTAATGCACCGACACAGCGTTTGCGGGGCTCCACACATTATTACACAGTGTCTTCTCTTGTTATATATAGAGTGGAACCTTGATTAACGAGAACAATCCGTTCTGGGACTGTGCTTGTTAATCAAGTTACTCGTTCAGCAAAGCAAGATTTCCCATAGGAAATCATTGCAATGCAGACAATTCGTTCCACAACTTGTTAAATGTCCCATCCTGGTCCCCTATTGTGCCATTCCAAACACACACAAACACACACAAACATTCACAAACTCACACAAACACAAACACACACACACACACGCACATATTATGCTCACCTTACCTTCCGTTCCCTCGCCGGTCTCCTGGGACTTGCTGTTCGCTGATACGGGCTGTGTATTGGGTTACCATCACGACGAGGGCGGAACTTCCGCTGCCAGAGCGCTGACATCAAAGGCAGGAGCCGCTTGCCACTGATTGGTCAGCGTGCTGCCTTTGAGTAGCATCTGACAGCCGAAGTTCCTGCTTCGTTGCCATGCTTGCCAATACACATCCAGGAGCGGCGAACTACAGGACCCAGGAGGCCGGCGATGGAACTGAAGGTACACATATTATGCTCACCTTACCTTCCGTTCCATCGCCGGCCTCCTAGATCTTGTAGTTCGCCGCGAGAATTCCTCCCTCGTCGCGATGAGCTGGCGAACTACAAGAATCATGAGGCTGGCGATGGAACGAAAGGTAAGGTGAGCATACTGTGTGTGTGTGCGTGTGTGTTTGGTTTTGTGCGTGCTTGTGTGTGTTTGTGTGGGCTGCAAGAGCGGGTCAGAGCGCGGTGGATGGACGGAACCGGAAGTGTGTGTGTCGCGGGCGGGGAGGAGGGTGTCAGCACACTACGCTCACCCCCTTCTGCTCGGGTCCGGCGGCCGCTGCTCAGTGGTGGCTCGAGCTGTAGGCCGGATCCCGGGGGTTTCTCGAGCGGCACTCCTCGCCCGTGAGTGAAAGGGGTTTGTTGGGTGTGGGGATTGTTTATAGTCCGTGACGCCACCCACGGTTGTGGTGATTGCACCACCGCTGCTCTGGATGGGGATCCCGGGGATGGTGATGCGGAGCAGCCAGGTGTTGTGTTGCCCCTCCGTGGGTAGGGGTTGGTGATCCCGGGGCCCGGTGATGGCTTGGGGGTGCAGGGTCTGGTGGGCGCAGGGACGCGGGGGCAGCGCTGTGCCTTGCGGCACTGTGGTACTCACTCAGCCTGAGACGTTGACACAGTTTTTACGGTAAACCAAACGGCTGGTAAGACAGTCCCACGGACGGCTGCACTTGCTCTCCCGGTAGATGACGGTGATGTCCCTTTTCCTAGCACCTTGGTGTACTTGTTGGTTGCGATGGGTCCCCACCGGTAACCCGCTCCCCGGCTTCAAGCTGGACCGGGGGAGCTCTACTCTTTGCCCGCAGGCGCTGGCCCTAAGAAACTGGTGCCTTGGCAGTGGCGGTGTTTCTTTTACACTGGCTGGACTGTTGCCTTCAATCGGGACTTGGTTGTTGGGGGATCTACGTCCCCTTCACTGATGGATCCGGCAAATTGTGGCGACTCCTAGCCTTGCCGGGGTCCGAGAGGCCCCTTCCCTGGTGCTGACTGTCCTTCGGAACACTGCTCCAGACCACCGGGCACACAGCCTACGGGGTCCTTCCAGGAACTTCCAAACGGTCCCCCTTCAGACAGTCACCGCCGTTGCTGACCTTGCTGACCTGCCCTGCACTTAGCTGGACTCTTCAGGCTTTTGCACACTCCTTCTGTTCTGTCACCACTCTTGCTTTCCTCCTTTACTACTTTTCTTTCCTTCACTTTCACTTAGTTGTTTGCTCAAGCCCTGCCTGGGCTACTCCTCCACTCCTTCCACTTGACTAGACTCTGTTGTTTACTCAAGCTCGTCCCTGAGCTGACTGCCTGGTTTCCCCCGCCTCCAGAGCTGTGATCTCCTCGGTGGGCGGAGCCAACCGCCTGGCCCACCCCCTGGTGTGAATCATCAGCCTCTGGAGGAAGGCAACAAGGATTTTTGGTTAGCTTAGGTGTTTCTACCTGGGATGTAGGGTGTGGTGGTGTGTGACCTGTGTCCCCTGGCTTGCCCAGGGCGACACATGTGCGGTGAAGATTTTGCTCATACAGCAAAGCTTTCTCGTAAACCGAGTTACAAATTTACAGAAAGCTTTGCTCGTTAAGTGAAATTCTCGTTAACTGGGTTACTCGTTAAGCGAGGTTCCACTGTAGTACTTTCTCTTTTTACATATCATCCCTTATTTTTATATCTGGCATCATCTCTTAGTAGTGTCCTCTTTTGCTGTGTTTAGCGCTGTGCATTATTACACAGTGTCCTCTCTTGTTATACTGTATATAGTGTTGTCTCTTTTTACATAGCATGTTCTCTTATATTGTATAGCACCATGCCTTATTAAATAGCATCCGTTTATTCTGGAAAAGAAGAGAACACCACTCCATTTGTTTTTACGGTAGTCTAAAACATTGGTGATCAAGCATGCTGAGTAATTTTCTCAGGGTTTTCAGGCCAAAATAAGGAAGCTAATTTACAGATATATGACAACCTTGAAAAACTATTGGAGATCACAAATACACAATGATTTTTATTTTATCTTAAAAATAAACCAAGGGAATGTGCAAATCGTACCTGTTCCCCTGAACAAAGTCGTAGGCAAAATAATCGGTAATGGTTTTCACGGTTCCTAGACTACTGCTGTCTTCATATTGAAAATTTATGATAATCGTATTTGTAAGGTATCCTTTATAGGCAAAGCAAAGCTGAAAAGAACATAGAAACACAGTCACATATACAATAAAAAGGAACTATCTGCGCACAAATATAAAAAATCTACAGAGAACATCCAATCATCTGATCCTCCCCAAGCCTCGTGCACACGTTGAATATTTGGTGAGTTTTTTTACCTCAGTATTTGTTGGCAAAACCAGGAGTGGGTGATAAATACAGAAGTGGTGTCTGTGTTACTTTTCCTCTCGTTGTTTCACTTCTGGTTTTGGCTACAAATACTGAGGTAAAAAAACCGAATCAAATACTGAGGTATAAAACTCACCAAATACTGAGGTAAAAAACTTACCAAATACTCAATGTGTGAATGTGGCTCACTCACACAAGTGTATAAATCGGACAAGATCAATATGACAGTCAAAGGGACAGCATTCAAACCAATCTTATTCAATGAGGCGGTGCACATCAGAATTTTTCTCAGGTGTATTCGGCATGAGAAACAAATTGTACCATGTTGCGATTTGACTCCAAAATCGGTGTATCGTGCGAAAAAAAAATTGAATGACATACGGACAATCAGAATAGCGTCCAATATTTACTGATACATTAGAATTCTGTAAGAAGACTGTAAATGGTAATGTAAAAAATGACTAGCTGCTGAGTAAAAAAATAGATTGCATATGGATTTGATGCATTTTATTGCCAGAAGTTGTAGATTGGTTGCAGGAATATTGTGTAAAAATTTCAGCACCAAATCTGCATCTGTGACGCCCTGGGCAAGCCAGGGGTCACAGGTCACAACACCACATGCACCCCACATTCCCTGCAGGTACACACAAGGTCAAAACTAAAATCCTTGTTGCCTTCCTCCAGGAGCTGGTGTCCACACCAGGGGGTGGGCCAGGCGGTTGGCTCCACCCACCGAGGAGTTCACAGCTCTGGAGGCGGGAAAACCAGGCAGATAGAAGTGGAAGTTCAAAGTGAGAGGAAGTGGTGGAGGAGCTAAAGTAAGAGCAACAGAGAAAGTGACAGCAAGAAGCCTGAAGTTGGTCCGGGTGTGTGCCCCGGACTGAGACAGCAAGGTTGGCAGACGGCGGTGACCATCTGCAGGAGAGATTGCTCGGAGGTTGCCGAAAGGACCGTGGATGGGTGGTGACCCGGCGGTACCGGAGCGGTATACAAAGAACAGTCAGCACCAGGGCAGGGGCCTTTCGGATCCCGGCAAGGCTAGGAGTCGCCATAATTTGCCAAATCCGTCAGTGAAGGGGACGACTGTCTCCCAACAACCAAGTCCCGATTGAAGGCAACAGTCCAACCGTTAAGGGGAGACACCGCCACCGCCAAGGCACCAGTTTCCCAGAGCCAGCGCCTGCAGGCAAGAGTGGAGCTCCTCCGGCTCATATCCAAGCTGGGGAACGGGTTACCGGTGGGAACCCATCGCTACCAGACAACTACACATAGGTGCAGGGAAGAGACCGTCACCGTCAACTGCAGGGGAAATCAGCACCGTAACCGTCCGAGGGACCCGTCCAACCAGCCGTTTGTTTACCGAGAACTGTGTCGTGTTTACTGGCTGAGTGAGTACCTCCGTGCCGTGCGGCACAGCGCTGCCCCTGCGCCCCTGCACCTCCACAGGCCCCATCCCCGCCTGTCCACCATCCAATTCCATTACTGGGCCCCGGGATCACCAACCCCTACCCACGGAGGGGCAAAACAACAACTGGCTGCTCCATACCATCACTCCTGGGTTCCCCAGCCAGAGCAGCGGTGGTGTACACTCAATCACCACAACCGTGGGTGGCGTCACGGACAATAAACAATCCCAACCACCAAACCCCTTACACTCACGGGCGAGGAGCGCCGCTAGAGTCCCCGGGATCCGGCCCATCGCTCGAGCCACCGAGCAGCGGCAGGCCGCAGCAGCCGCGGCAGCCGGACCCGAGCAGTGGGAGAGCGCGGCGACCCCTCCTCCGCCCGCGACAACTTGGCGTCACGAACAGGATCTTACCGCTCTGCCGTCTGGTAGAGGTGCGCCTTGTTACCGCCGGAGGTGTCCGGCCAGAAAATTTCAGAAGCCGCCATCTTTGGCGCGAAGAGTTCCCGCTCGAGCGTCTTCTCGAGTAGCAGAGGCGCGAAGGCCAAAACCCCGCCCCGATAGAGGAGGGGCCGAAAAGAAGCTAAGGGGGACGCGATGGCGGCTGGCTGCATGTAAACGCAGCTATAAAAGCAGGGACGCCAGGACTCTGCAGTCACCCTGTTCCTGGAAGGAGTTGCCAGCAGAATGTGGATGCCGTCCCGAAGCACCGTCGCCCCCGCGCCAGGAACCGCGGCGTGGGTGGAGATCCGGACCGCGCAGCTCTATCAAAGGCTGCAGGTCAAAATGCAGCTCCTCATGGATGAGTGGGAGGCCGACATGGCGGACGTGATAGCGACCGTGCGGAGACGCGAGGAGGAAGCTGAGGAAGAGAGGGTGAGTGACCCATGCCCCGATGCCCTTGAAGGGCCGGTCATCGCGGCTGCGGGACCCGGTCTAAGACCTCTCGCCCTGTTACCTCCCTCGCCACCCATCTCGGAAGCTGTGACCCCGCCACTAGGCCCGCTGCCACCGCAATCGGTAGCGATACCCAGCATGCCCGCCCCGGCGGGCCGACCTGTAGCCGGAGCCCGTAGCAAATTGGAGGTGCTGCCATGGAAGGCCCCGAAGTCTGCACCGGAGGCAGCCCCTGAGAAGTCCCCCGAGCCGGAGCTGATAACCCGTTCCGAGCCGAAGGCCCAGCCGCGGAAAGCCCCTGTGCCCATCCCCCACACCTCGGCTGAGGTTGCGCCGGGTTGTCGCTGCAAGGCGGCGCCCAAGGCCAAGACGCCGCGGGACCTGCCGCCCAGATCCCTGACAGTGGGCAGCGTCCAGAATGTCCCGTGGGGCCCGACCCGTGCGCCGGAGCTCGCAGCAGCGCCGTATTGGGACAGGGAGCCGGTACCGTTGGGCCCGGAGATCGGTGAGAGGGAAAGGAAGAAGGCGGAGTTGGTGGCCCGTGCAATCCGGGAAAAGGAGAACCTCCGTCAGGCGACCTTTCGTGTCCGGGGCCCGCTGTATGAAGGGCAGGTGAGGCGGTTTGATGTCCGCCACGGCTATGGGTTTATATATGAACCGGGCCTGGAGGCCGAAGTGTTTATAGCCCGGCGGGATGTGAACGCTCATCTGCCAGAGGAGCACCCTGGTCGTAACCTGATGCCGGGCGACATAGTGCAGTACACCCGGCACTGTGGAGAGAGGGGGTGGTTTGCCCTAGATGCAAAATTGAGGGGCAGCCAGGAGGCCCGTGTGAGTTCTGCACCCCCTCCCTCAGATGAAGCCGAAGACTCAGAGTAATGGCAGCGGAGCACCGTTGCACCGTCCCTGTTGGGACCAAAGTCTGTTTGTTTGAAAAGTTTTGAAAATGATGATAAGTAAATGGAACCGAACAGTCATCTGATTTGCACCGTGATTGGGAAAACCGGCCGTTGCCGACACCGTTGTCCCCGTGGGGACCGTTTAAAAAGTTGCATAAGGGACTCCTTATGGACAAGCCCGTGAACTTGCAGGGCAACCACAAACGTTAAGTGGGTTGTAAATAAAAATCTGTTGTTGCAGCTACCGTTACCGCCTCCGGAGAGGCAGGTTGGAGGGAGGGCCCGCAGTAGAGCAGGCTGGGGCCCAGCCACCACAGGAACCGGTGGCTACCCTCTGGAGGGGAAGGACAGATCCCGCTCGGGTAACTTGTGCTGGACTGGGGTCAAGGGGTGCTGCCTTGGTTTTAGGGGCAGCATCAGGGCCAGGTTACTTGGGTGGGAGAGAGCAGAGCCGCAACCGTTAAAATGTTTGCAACGTTTAAGTACCGAACCTCCCGATGTGGGATGATGTCATAAGCTGTATTATGTTTACCTTTTTCATATTTTCACAGAAAAACAAAAGGAAAATAAAACCGGTGTTGGACGGGCAGCCCGAGGACGGTCTGCGTTTTGCTAAGGGGGAATGTGACGCCCTGGGCAAGCCAGGGGTCACAGGTCACAACACCACATGCACCCCACATTCCCTGCAGGTACACACAAGGTCAAAACTAAAATCCTTGTTGCCTTCCTCCAGGAGCTGGTGTCCACACCAGGGGGTGGGCCAGGCGGTTGGCTCCACCCAAGGAGTAGTTCACAGCTCTGGAGGCGGGAAAACCAGGCAGATAGAAGTGGAAGTTCAAAGTAAGAGGAAGTGGTAGAGGAGCTAAAGTAAGAGCAACAGAGAAAGTGACAGCAAGAAGCCTGAAGTTGGTCCGGGTGTGTGCCCCTGACTGAGACAGCAAAGTTGGCAGACGGCGGTGACCGTGGATGGGTGGTGACCTAGCGGTACCAGAGCGGTATACAAAGAACAGTCAGCACCAGGGCAGGGGCCTTTCGGATCCCGGCAAGGCTAAGAGTCACCATAATTTGCCAAATCCGTCAGTGAAGGGGACGACTGTCTCCCAACAACCAAGTCCCGATTGAAGGCAACAGTCCGACCGTTAAGGGGAGTCACCGCCACCGCCAAGGCACCAGTTTCCCAGGGCCAGCGCCTGCGGGCAAGAGTGGAGCTCCTCCGGCTTATATCCAAGCTGGGGAGTGGGTTACCGGTGGGAACCCATCGCTACAAGACAACTACACATAGGTGCAGGGAAGAGACCGTCACCGTCAACTGCAGGGGAAATCAGCACCGTAACCGTCCGAGGGACCCGTCCAACCAGCCGTTTGTTTACCGAGAACTGTGTCGTGTTTACTGGCTGAGTGAGTACCTCCGTGCCGTGCGGCATAGCGCTGCCCCTGCGCCCCTGCACCTCCACAGGCCCCATTCCCGCCTGTCCACCATCCAATTCCATCACTGGGCCCCGGGATCACCAACCGCTACCCACGGAGGGGCAAAACAACAACTGGCTGCTCCATACCATCACTCCCGGGTTCCCCAGCCAGAGCAGCGGTGGTGTACACTCAATCACCACAACCGTGGGTGGCGTCACGGACAATAAACAATCCCAACCACCAAACCCCTTTCACTCACAGGCGAGGAGCGCCGCTAGAGTCCCCGGGATCCGGCCCATCGCTCGAGCCACCGAGCAGCGGCAGTCCGCAGCAGCCACGGCAGCCGGACCCGAGCAGTGGGAGAGCGCGGCGACCCCTCCTCCGCCCGCGACACATCTCTTGGTAAAAAAAAAACCCCACGGCTTTCTGCCAGGAGATGCTGGTCTGTGAACTCAGCAACCTTACCTAAGGTGAGATCACTGAGTTTACTGAGGTCACTTGAGGTCAGGTTACTTGCAATCACAGGTGCTGGACCAAATTTGCATTTCTTGGCTCAAAAATGCAAAAAAAAATAACGTTTTTGAGGCCGTTGTAGTACAATTTAATGCCAGGAGGTGCAAATTTGGTGCTTATATGTCTGCACCACATTTCAGCAGCAAATTTGCACCTCCAGGCAGAAAACCGTATTTTTTTTTTTGCCAAGAGATGCAGGTTTGGTGCTGAGAGATTATATCCCAATATGTAGCAGGTGTAATAATAACAATAATAATAATATTAGCAAATATCGTCTTCACTTTGGGACCTATTTTTTTATACGCTCGTGTGACCCCCAAGGTCTTTTTGTAAAGCTGGTTATTAGCACCCAGAAATATACTTTTCTGAGGCTATGTTCACATGGATATTTTTAGGCATTCAGTAACAGTGGACCTGACTCATTATTGCATTTGCGCTATTTGCAAATTTGAGGCAAATGTACTCCAGTTACTCTTGGAGTGATTTAAAGTACAAAAGTAATTTTAGCTAAATTTTTTAAATTGTGTGTAAAAATATTAAAGACAAAAATAAAGGACATTATTTTCTTTGCACAAAATTCATGAAACGTATCTGTCATTTTGAAGAATTTGGTGCAAAATATTGTAATGAAAACCATGGGCTGTGTGCCCAAAATTAATTTTTGATACTGCCTATTTTCACTGCATCAAAAGAGCAGCGTCTTAGGTGCGATGTCGGTGGGGTCAAATCGAAAGTGACGCACATCCAGCGTCGCTGTCGACATCGCAGTATGTGAATCCTTTTACATACGATTAACGAGCGCAAAAGCGTCGTTATCGTATCATCGGTGTAGGGTCTGACATTTCCATAATTTCGCAGCAGCGACGGTACGATGTTGTTCCTCGTTCCAGCAGGCAGCACACATCGCTGTGTGTGAAGCCGTAGGTAATCCGTGGAGCCGTAAATCCGGTAATCATCTGTTAGAACGGATCCTGCAGAGATCCATTCGCAAAATTATTTCAGCAGGATCCATTTTTGTAATGTGGGAGTCTATGTAGATCGGATCTGTTAACGGATTGTTATTGATCATAATTGTAATGGATCCTGTAAGAAGAAAACAGATCCTTTACAAATGGAAGGAAAATGGATGACTAAATAGTGATCCGTTTACAGATGTGTTTTTCATAGACTCCAATGTTAAAAAACAGATCCGGCAGACATCAATTATTTAACAACGGTCAAAACAGTTGTTTGTAGAACTTTTTGTCCAATGGATCTCTTCAGGATCCGCTCTAAGGCTATGTCCGCACGTTGCGTCAGAGTACCTGCAGTTTATTCTGCACGTTTTCCTTCCCTTGGTTTTTGACCAAATGGCTTTTGACCATTTTTTAGCGCTAAAAACGCATGTGTTTTTACCGCGTTTTTAGTGCGTTTTTAGCGCTTTTTACCTGCGTTTTCACCTGCGTTTCTGCAGATGCGTTTTTGAGATCAAGACACTGAGAAATAAAGTTGAATTAGTCAAAAAGAATGAAAAAAGTGAAAAAAAGTATAAAATTAACTTTTAATAAAATTATATGGAAAATATCAATTATAATGAAATAATAGCGGTTATGCACATTATAACAGAAAAATAAGTCAAGTTTATTATTTTTTAGCATTTAAATTTTTGGTTATTGTGTGTGTGTAAAGGAACATTAGAACCCTTTAATTTTTGTCCAGAAAAGCATGTGTTTTTGGAGCCAAAAACGCTGGGAAAAAGCAGGTAAAAAGCATGAAAAACGCAGGAATTGTGGTTTTGGTTGCGTTTTGCCATTTCTCATTGACTCCAATGTTAAGGAAACGCTGCAGAAATGGCAAAAACAACTGACATGCTGCTTCTTTTTCAGCATGGTCTGACCACAAATATGCAAATTAAACGCTGCAGAAGAAAAAGCAAAGTGCAGACAGGATTTCTGCTTTTCCCATAGACTTTGCTGGAAAACAAAAACGCATGTGTTTTGGCACAAAAACGCTGCAGCTAAAAATGCTGCAGAAACGCAATGTGCGAACATAGCCTTACAGATGATTACAGGACATGTGAACTCCGCCTTTCTCAGCGTATACTGACTTGTGGTGCGTGTTTCAAATCCACAACGTCAATTTCTCTTGCGGGTACAATGAGTTTTCTGTGCAGATTTTCCCCTTAGACTTGCATTTGCGGAAAATGCATAAGTAAACAACGTACATGCGTTTTTAACGGAAATTCATCAAAAACACATGTAATCTGCATATAAATGTGTCAATAAAGTTTTGTCAAAGTTATATACCAGGAAATATCAAAAATAAAGCAGCTTTTGTTAAAACATAATATACCAAGAAGAGAAAAAAAAAACAGCATTAAAAATGTTATAAAAATGTATGAAAAACCTCTCAAATATATTGATAAAATAAATGTAAATTAGCCCCTTCATGACATATGAGATAAAATGATGTCACATGTTGTGTCCTTTCCTAGACATCTTTAGAGGCAAAATATGTCTTTTAGGCCTCAGTTCCACTACCATTTTGCACGGAATAAAACATTGGATTACACTCGCACCAGTAAAAAACTCCGGGGCAATGTCCATCTGTGATTGATTTCTCATGGTATATCGGCATGAGAAAAGAATCGCAGCATGCTGCATTTGGCAGTGAGTCTTGGCTCACACACACCCATATAAGTCTATGGGTGCGTGTGAAACATCGCAGTGCACTCGCATGTCATCCAAGTGCTGTGCGATGTATGCAGAGGGAGGCCGTGGAGGAGAAAGTGCTCCCTCCCCCTCTCTTCCGCAGCTGTGATCCGATCGTAAGATCACATCACAGTCTCATGACCCTCGGCTGACGCACGCAACAGAGGGTCATTAGCATATCGCTTACAATGCTCTTGCATCAGAAGCATTGCGCAAGTGGAGCCGTACCCTTAGAGAACAAAAAAGATCTATAGTCTGAAATAAGACATAACAGATCCTTATCAGAATCGTGGGCTCCCCATGCACATTAGACTGTCGTCCAAACCCGTATTTATTGGCAGGTTTCGCCGATGATAGTCTAGTGTGTTTTGAGGTTCCTTAAAGGAGTATTCCCGTTTCCAAGATCCTGTCCCAATATGTAGTAGATATAGGAACAATAATAATATTATTAGCAAATATCTCCAATTAGAAATGTAGTATAGTTCTCCTAATATAGTCATATCTCTTACCTCATGTGCTGGCATTGCTGGACCTTGGGTATCCATGGTTACTTATGACCACTAGCAACTGACTACCTGTCACTATATGAGTAGTAATAACGATAGATACCTAAGCTACTGCAATGCCCTGCACATGAGGTAAGCGACATAGCTAATCAGGAGAGCTATATTACATTTCTAACTGGAGGTATTTGCTAATATTATTATTATTATTATTACATCTACAACATATTGGGATAAGATCTCGGAGATGAGACTACACATTTAACATATATAGAGGAAGCTAATCTGTTCCCTAGTATATCAAATGCACATATTTTGGGAAAATTAATATTTTAAATTAAGGTCAAATTTCCAAAAATCATCCTTGAAGGAGTGATCAGATATCATACATCTAAAGCATATTCACAGGATATTCCATGAATGTATATGGATCCCACCAATCTCGAGACCAAGGCCTATGCACCACTGTCGGTGGAGAGATGGTCGGACTTACCATTAATTTATAGAAGAATTCCGACCACTTATAGACTTGAAAGAAGTGCGCGATTGGGGCACTGTCCTCCAGATAGTTGTTGGTCCTATTGGCAGGATACACATTTACTATACATTTATGGTGCGGATAGGCCTTGTGTGCACGGAACGGGTACACCTCTTTAATAGTATTTATTCATGTTTCACCAACAAAACTAAATGTCAAATAAAACCCGGAACGCGCACTCTGACCTTGCTATATGAACTCAGTAAGAAGGAACCATATGCCGCCTGAGTTACTGGCTTCAGTTCCGTATAATCATACAGGTTTTGCGGGTTCTTCAAGGAATAGCGTCCACAAAATGGTTCATTCTCCATTGTTAAAGTGCCCCTGTAGTAAGTCTGCGGTGAGAATGAATACTTATTAGGGAAAATGTTACATAAAAACCACAGCCACACCATGATTTAACAAGATATTAAGTATAAGATAATGTCATAAATATACATGGCGGAATACGGACCCTGGCAGGTCGCTAGTATACGGCATATAGAAAAGAGAAATTGCGACAACGCCAGTAGGTGAAAGTGATGAACTTTATTGAACACAGGGTCGGTGAAATAGCGGCACAATTACAGGTGGGACAACAGGTCACAGTAGATCCAGGGTCTATTTATACATAATGGGTATCAAATAGAAGGCTGAAACAAATATTTGGTATAGTATCCACCCTCAACCACAATTGGTCTAGGGGACAGCATAACATCCCAACCAGGTAAACAAAGTACTGCATAAATCAAGGATGGGACGCGGTCATGTGATCAAAACAACAGTGAAGAGACTGTAAATAACAGGGGCTCATAGAGTCTAAGAGGACCGAGAACCCCATTTAGACCGCATCAACCACCATAGTAGTGTATGTAAGAGACCATGGAGCCCAATGCTGCGATGATGACATACCTGGGAGGATGATCCTGGAGCACACGGAGACCTGCGTCTGCCCGATCTACTGTGACCTGTTGTCCCACCTGTAATTGTGCCGCTATTTCACCGACCCTGTGTTCAATAAAGTTCATCACTTTCACCTACTGGCGTTGTCGCAACTTCTCTTTTCTATATGATGTATTATTAGGGAAAATGTATAGAGCACGATCCAGAAAAAAAAAAATTGTACAGCGCAGGTAAAAAAAAATCCAAAGTTAGCCCTGTGCACAACTGTGTAAAAAAAATTTTATTGTCACAACTTCATCTAAAATAAAAATTTTGCGATAGGTAGTTGTTAAGAATTTATGATTGTTTTAGGTATATAGTCGTTACACAGCTCTAAGTGCCTCCATATAATGCAGTTATTTTCCTGTCCCTTCAATTGTATTTTTGCAAACACGTAAAGTGAACATGAAGTAGAGGACAGAATTAAAGGAGAGACTGCAGGATCAGACTACACAGAGATGGTTTGTAGTCTGTTACCATGGAGACACACAGGTCTGTTTAGTATGAATAAAAGGATAAGATATTCTGAGTGATCAATAGCCGCTTCATTTTCCCATTTTTATATATATATATGTATTTTTTTTTTTTCCAATTAGAACAATAAAGCTGTGTGTCATGTTTCTGATTGTTTTTCTTGCGAATTTGTGACAAAACCTGAAGGTAATCCTGATGTCTGCAAAGTGAATGAGAATCGTGAAGTCTCCTGCACATGTTGAGTATTTTCTCCTTGCAGATTTGGTGCAAATTTAAATCAGCAGAATATCAATACTTTCAGCATGTATATATGATGGCAGTATAGAGGTTGTCCAACCAACAAATATATCTAGACAATCACATGAATGGGGGTGCCAAACACCCTTATGTAACTGAGGTGGTAGTGAGCATGTGTGACCACTGCTCCACTCACTGTCTAGAGGAGTGCTGGTCGCACATGCTCACCGATGTGCCATTCACACACTGCACTTTGGCCCCTCATTCTCAAAATAATTGGGGGTCTCAGCAGCTGGACGTATCATTTATCCTGTGGATACCTGATAAATGTTATTTATTGGACAAGCCTTTTAGCCAGATCTAGGTCATTTCCCCCCTATTATGACCGAGCACATTTTTTTTTCCATACAAACAGTTTTAATAACTGTTTTTCATTCGGATAGTCAAGCAACTTATATTTTTTTTTTTCGTAATACATATGGTCTAATTTATAATAATTAAATTTGATTCATATACAGTACACACCAAAAGTTTGGACATACCTCATTCAAACAGTTTTTTTTATTTTCATGACTCTAAAAATTGTAGATTCAAATTGAAAGCATCAAAACTATGAATTAAAACATGTGGAATGAAATACTTAACAAAGAAGTGTGAAACAACTGAAAATATGTCATATTCTAGGTTCTTCAAAGTAGCCACCTTTTGCTTTGATTACTACTTTGCACACTCTTGGCATTCTCTTGATGAGCTTCAAGAGGTAGTCACCGGAAATGGTTTTCCAACAGTCTTGAAGGAGTTCCCAGAGATGCTTAGCACTTGTTGGCCCTTTTGCCTTCACTCTGCGGTCCAGCTCACCTCAAACCACCTCAATTGGGTTCAGGTCTGGTGACTGTGGAGACCAGGTCATCTGGCGTAGCACCCCATCACTCTCCTTCTTAGTCAAATAGCCCTTACACAGCCTGGGGGTGTGTTTGGGGTCATTGTCCTGTTGACAAATAAATTATGGTCCAACTAAACGCAAACCGGATGGAATAGCACGCCGCTGCAAGATGCTGTGGTAGCCATGCTGGTTCAGTATGCCTTCAATTTTGAATAAATCCCCAACAGTGTCAGCAGCAAAGCGCCCCCCCCACCATCACACCTCCTCCTCCATGCTTCACGATGGGAACCAGGCATGTAGAGTCCATCTGTTCACCTTTTCTACAAAGACACAATCTCAAATTTGGACCAAAGCACAGATTTCCACTGGTCTAATGTCCATTCCTTGTATTCTTTAGCCCAAACAAGTCTCTTCTGCTTGTTGCCTGTCCTTAGCAGTGGTTTCCTAGCAGCTATTTTACCATGAAGACTGCTGCACAAAGTCTCCTCTTAACCGTTGTTCTAGAGATGAAAAGGTGTGTCCAAACTTTTGGTCTGTACTGTATATTATATTATTTGCCAATAATGAGGAAAATATAAATAAAAAAAGAAAACAAGTGGCTGCAGTTCACATTTAAAAAGGACAAAAAATAATAACCACAAAGGAAATATAACAGATGTAGCAATTACGTTAACTCTTTTTTTTTGTTTTGTTTTTTTTTTGTTTTGCTGGGGGGCGGGGCTAGAAACAGAAATTTTTACTAGCAGTGGCTTTATACATTTTATATGTATAATATATATATATATATATATATATATATATTAATTATATCCAAACCCAATATCCCAATCCAAATAAATACAAAAAATTCATATATACAGAGTATATAAATATATATATATATATATATATATATATATATTGCAAGGAGTTTATATGTTCTCCCCGTGCCTGCGTGGCTTTCCTCTGGGTACCCCAGTTTCCTCCCACACTCCGAAGACATACAGCTAGAGAATTTAGATTGTAATCCCTAATGGGGAGAGTTTTCCTGACATGTGTAAGGCACTGCGGAATATGTTAGTGCTATTTAAAAAATAAAACATAAAGATTTTTTTATATATATATATATATATATATATATATATATATATATTAAAAGTACTGTTTCCCCTTACTTTTCTGTAGTTAATTGGATTGGTAATGGGGCTGGCATATTGGCCCCAGGTAGAGAGCACTACGCAGCTGATCTGGATCAGCTAAAATCTACCAGCTTTTTCTCCCTCCCAGCACCAGCCAATCACATAATTGCCGGTACCAGAGAAGAGAATGCTGTCATCCCTTTCTAATCTGTATACACATCATCAGTTTGTGTACAGGAAACAGCGATCAAGAAGGCAGAGACAGTAATAAACCTTCTCTGCCATCTCTATGGGGAGTCAGGCTGTGTCTGGCTATTGGCTCTCTGCTACTGCAGAATCTCATTTCAGCACATTTTTGCAGAGTATTATGCGGACCTCCTGGGTGTCTACAGTTTTTGGGGCACCTGCAAGTAGTTAAGAACTCCCTCGAGCAATGCAGGCCCAAGACGCAGGATATCGCTGCTACACTCCTTTGTATTATACTTGTGGATAAGAAGAAGAAATACTTTAAACTGTAATTTTTCATACCGGGTTGAAATCTGTTTCATAATTCCTGAAGTACTTGACAGATGCACTTTCCTTCTGTTTAGCTATTGCATCTGGACACTGGGCGCTGATCATATCCAATACAGCATTTTGCACCTAGAAGCAAAACATTTTCTTAGCTGATTGCCAAGCAAAACGTGTGACATTTATATAGAATAGCCTAGAAATACAAAAACTGTTGTACATGAATTGCATAACATATATAATGTATTTAAAGGGTTATTTCCAGAATCACTTTATTTTTCACACAGCAAAGTAAATGCCCCCTTATTCTTAACATACAGACTAAGCCCAGCAAAAATATTCTTTATTAGACTTGTGTATTTTTTCATCTCTATCAGCAACCTGTTCTTCCACCTTCAGATAGATAAATGGGCGATCCTAATCTTATCTGCTAAAACTACATTTCCCAGCAGCACCCTGCTTCTTCTCAGTGCTGCAGAATCTTTTCCCCTCTCCTTAAATTCCTGACTATCACCACCTTAGTTATCATCTAGTTTATCTAAATGTACAATTTGCCTTATGCTCTGCACTCTGCTCCTGTTCAGCACTGTGTTTCCAATTTTATCTTCTGCCAACTACATCAAAACAAATTCACAAAAACTGAACCAAGATAACAGGAAGGGTACTTTCACACTTGCGTTATTTACCTTTTGGCGCAATCCGCCCTTTTGGAAAACAGCGGAATCCGTTAACTGATTCCGCTGTTTCCCATAGACTTGTATTGATGACGGATTGTGCCAAAAGTACCTGCGTTGCATCTGCTGGCCGACGTTGCATTGCTTCCACCAGGTGGAAGGAACACAGCATGTAATGTTTTTTGAGCGGCGGAAACCTTTATTTTTCACTGCGCATGCTCATTTTTTTTTTTATTTTTTTTTTAAATCAAAGAAACTTTATTTTGTCTCTTGGCGGCCGAACGTTCAGCTGAGTGCCCAGTGGCTGGCTTTTGAAAGCGCTCAGATGAGTGCCCGGCTATTGAGAGTGATCAGCTGAGCACCCGGCTATTTGGAGCGATCAGCTGAGCGCCCAGCGGCCGGCTATTGAGAGCGATCAGCTGAGCACCCGGCAGCTGGCTGTTGAGAGCGCTCAACTGAGCGCCCGGCAGCCGGCTGTTGAGAGCGCTCAGCTGAGTGCCCAGCAGCCGGCTATTGAGAGCGATCAGCTGAGCGCCCGGCAGCCGGCTGTTGAGAGCGATCAGCTGAGCGGACCAGCGGCCGGGTGATCTTTTTGCTGCCGGTAAAAAAAGAAAAAAAAAAAAAGCTTTCCGTTGTTTTGTACGATCCGTTTCTCTCACAATGAAGATTATATGTTTTAGGCTAGTGTCACACTTGCGTTGAACGGCATCCGTTGCATTGCGCTGTGTGACGGCGTTGCATATAATGGCACAACGCAATGCAACGGATGCCGTTCAACGCAAGTGTGACACTAGCCTAAAACATATAATCTTCATTGTGAGAGAAATATAATAAAATATAGGGTGTAATATAATGGACAGCACACAAGATGGCAGCACACTACAGCAGGAGGAGAAGGCTAATTTGGATATGTATAATGCATCACCAAGGAATATGTGAAGAGTCAGACAAGCCAATATTAGGCTGCTTTCACATCAGCGTTTTTTTTGACAAACGTCAAAAAAATGCAAAGCGCAGATGACAGGATCCTGTTGATTCAGTGTTTAACGCATGCAAACAAAGTTGTTATTTTACAGGATCCTTTCACTTGTAGATTATGGGCGGGCATTGGAGTCATGTGATCAGGAGTCAGTGGAACTTGACCTGACAACCAAGAGAGAGAGAGCTGATCGGTAGTCAGCTGACTCCTGATCTCACAGCCATCACACGCTGCGATGGATACAGGTTAACAGCAGTCACTGGCTGCTGTCAATCATGTGTGACTGTGTGCGTGATGTGTGGTCTGGAGTTCAGCTGAGTTCAGATCAGCTGACTCCAGTGTCGGCCGATTACTTGTTCTGTGTCCTGCTGCATCCATCGCAGCGTGTGAGGTCAGCTGAGTTCGGCCGGCACTGGAGTCAGCTGATCTGAACTCAGCTGAACTCAGCCAGCAAAACAAGTAATCAGATCAGCTGACTCCAGTGTCATCCGATTACTTGTTGTGTCCCGTTGCATCCATGGCAGAGTGTGCGGCTTGTGAGGTCAGCTGAGTTCAGATCAGCTGACTCCAGTGTCGGCTGAACTCCGCTAACCTCACAGTCAGCACACGCTGCGATGGATGCAGGGGGACACAGAACAAGTAATCAGCTGACACTGGAGTCAGTTGATCTGATTACCTGTTCTTCTGGCTGTGTGGTCAGGAGTAGGGATGAGTGAGCAGTAAAATGCTCGATGGGCGAAGCCCATTTCCATCTTTTTTTTAACTCATTAAAATGAAAAAAAAAAACAAAACAAAAACCCCAAACGGGGTTAGGAATTAAAAAAAAAAAAGTGTGGGCGCCCGCTGCATTTTCTATTGCTAAGGGTATCCCAAGCAGCTGCTGGCAACCCTCACTGCTTGGTGTTACCTTCACTGGCAATGGAAGATTCAGGGAAGCCCTTTTAAAATTGACGTGGGCTTAACCCTATTTTTGTATGCTAGGCAGGTACAGCAGGCATATACAGGCTATCCCCAAACCCCAGCTGCCTATTTGTACCCAGCTGGGAACCAAAAATATAGGGAAGGCCTTTTTTTGATTATTTCATGAATTTCATGAAATTATTAAAAAAAAAAGACGTGGGCTTCGCCCAATTTTTGTGTCAGATACAACTAGGTAGCTAGGGATTGGAATCCACTGCGCAGGGTAGCCCAAGCTTTCTGGCTCCTCTGCTGCGAATTGCAGTCCGCAGCTACCCCAGAAAATGGCGCTTTCATAGAATCGCCATGTTCTGGCGCTTTTTCCAACTCTTCCAGCAGCCCTGGTGCCGGATGGCACGCTGGGTAACAAGCGGTTAATACCAGCTTTGTTTTACCAGCTGATATAAAGCCCGAGATTCTTAATGTCAGGCCAAGTTTTACCCAGCCATTAAGAATCTCCAATAAAGGGTTAAAAAAAGACATCACACAGAGAAAAAATATTTTATTAGAAATAAATACACAGACAATTTATTAGAAAAAAAATGCACAGACTCACTTAGAGAATCCATCTTTATTACTCCTCACCCCTTCTCGTTCCTGGTCTTCTGTCTTCTTTCTTCTGTCTTCTTTCTTCAACTGATGCAGCTTCGCTTGAAAGCATGGGGGAGGAACTGCTTTCTGGGCATGCTCATTACTGAAAACAGGATCCTGCCTACCAGAATGAAGGTGACTTCCGGTTGAGCAGGATCCAGCTCATTGAAAAGCATTGCAGGTACCGCCGCAATATGAAGGATCCAGTGACATGCAGCATTTTGTCGAAGGTCAAAAACACTACAAATATCGTTTTTGAAAAAAGATAAAATACTGCATCTCACCGGATCCAGTGTGTGATGCACACAACCGCAAGTGACCGCATATTGCCGCGATTCCACTGCAAATGCATTGAAATGATAACGCATATGTATAGGTTCCGGTCATATGGGTTTTTTCGGTTTTTTGCTGTCCAGCAAAAAAATGCTGATATGAAAGCAGCCTAAGCTAATAACTGTCAGGCCCCATGATGAAGGCTTTGGCCGAAACATACGTCGGGACCTAGCGCCATTCAGCGGGAGGTGCTGTCTACAGGTTAGGTGAAAATCTTTTTTCATTTTATTGTATGTACCATTACTTTGATTTTTATGTACCTCAGTTTTTAGCCTATATTGGTTTCACATTTGAGTTAATACTGAGTTGTCTGACTCTTCGCACATATTCCTTGGTGCAGCATTATTTACTACATCCAAATTTATTTCTGAGAATTAGGTGGTAGAATCGCACCTTGTACACGTTATATGGACATCTTTTTACTTTAGGCCTTTGCTCAGTGTAGTTGGCTGTATTTTGGTATTTTTTTGCCGTCTACATCAGTATAGTTGCCGGTGTGTTTTTCCACCACTGTCCTTTAATGGAGTTTGTATTAACTAAGCAGTACAGAGCTGAGCTGTGTATGTTGACTGCTGCTGACAGATCAGTGATTTGAAATGGCAAATGCTGCTTTGTTGATGCTTATAGCAGAGGATTATTTTTTGGATTATGCATCAACAAAGCATCTCCAGTTTCACATCAATGATCTCTCAGCACCCAACAAACACAGCTCAAATTTGCAGTGCCTAGTAATTACAAGTAACATTGTGGAGGAGTGCAGGAGAGTTGAGCTTTACTACAAACAAGCTATCAATTCTTTAAAAACACAGCTTTACAGCTTTACTTATGTAAATTGCAGAAGATAAAATTGGTCAGACAGGGTATGTACAGGAGCTGAGTGTGTACTGTGTCAGGGCAAAACTTTGGCAGTGCCCTTTAATCACACCTATATAACATTTTTTCTTTCTACCCTGTCATTAGGAGATGCCTATGGGGGCATGGTGGCAGTGAGTGACATTCAGCAGACGCATATGTGTCTGTCTTGCTGTCTCAGTGATGATTGGGTCTAATGGGGAAACTTTTCTGCTTGTGGAAACTGACACACCAATCTGGCTGAGAGTGAGGAGACTAAAGGCTGCTTTACACCAGAAGATCTGTCGTGCAATAGATCGTCGGGGTCACGTTTTTTGTGACGCACATCCGGTATCGCTTGCGATGCCGGCCTGTGTGACACCTCCTAGCGACGCAGTATCGCTCACAAATCGTGAGTCGTGTACTGCTCGTTAGGTTCCATAATATCGTTTAATTTAATTGTTCATCTTTCCCGGGGTAGCACACGCCGCTCCGTGTGACACCCCGGGAACGATGAACATCGCTTACCTGCGACCCGCGGCTCTCGCCGACTATGCGGAAGGAAGGAGGTGGGCGGGATGTTTACATCCCGCTCATCTCCACCCCTCTGCTTCTATTGGCCGGCGTCCGTGTGACGTCGCTGTGACGCCGAACGTCCCTCCCACTCCAGGAAGTGGACGTTCGCCGCCCACAGCAAGGTCGGACGGGAGGTAAGTACGTGTGATGGGGGTTACCGACTTTGTGCGCCACGGGCAGCGATTTGCCCGTGACGCAAAAAGGACGGGGGCAAGTATGATCGATTGTGAAATTGCACAATCGGTCGTACCATGTAAAGCAACCTTTATAGCTCCAATGTTCCTCTGGGAAATAAGTAAATTGTCTATTCAGGGAAGAAGTAGACAAACTCTAGTCCCACCTATTGGAAGTAGCAATCCTAAAAGTAAAAGTGACCCTTTAACAAGCCTTGTCATATGATTTAGGATTTATGCCAAATCAGAACCTCAATTTACAGACACGCTGTTTCGGGGTAATTGCCCCTCGTCAGTGCAAAGTATTAGCTTCTCATACAGCCAGATCAGATCTCATACTTGGCACTGATGAGGGGCAATCACCCCGAAACACTGTCTGCAAACTGAGGTTCTGACCTTGCATAAATCTTAATTCATATGACAAGGCTCATTAAAGGGTCACTTTTGACTTTTAGGATAGCTACATCCTATAGGTGGCGCTAGAATTCATTTCCTTCCTCCCTGCAGGAATGATTGGGACATACAGATTTAGTTTTTGTTAATTCATTCATAGTTTTACCAATCATAACTTTTTTCATTTTTTTGGAAGTTTCAATATATGAAAGCTTGAAATTTTTGCGAGACAAGCTATAGTTTTCTCTATTCTGCTAAACATGTCTGTAAGGCTGTATTCACATGTAGCTTAAATGCTGTTTTTTTCTACTGTATATTTTGAGTTGAAATTCTGTTGTGTTTAATTGTCCCAGCAAAGTGGATGTGATTCAATGAAAAATAATGTAGTTTTTTCGCTGTATTTTTTCTCTATAGGCTTCCATGGGGAGTCTGAAAAATAAACTCACAATGTCTATGTTCTTTCAGCACGGTGGCACATTACAGAGACATAGAAGTGAATATCCCAGGGGTAAATCCAATGGATAGCGCCATAATCTCTGCTGTATCATCTGTTTCATGACTGACCTCTACAGAAGACGCATTAGCCGGCAGCGGTGCGGAGTAAATATTATCCCACACTAAAGTGAAGGTCTTCATGTCAGGAACACCTTTCGTTTGCTCTTCAATATCCACTGTAATGTTGTTTCCACCCAGAATTATATAGGAAAGAAGCTGGAAATCACCTAAAATGATAATAAATCATATCATTATACACTAGTAATATAGTAATATTTGATTAAAGATAACATCACAGATTAATAAAGTTTACAGTAAACACCTGCACCAATTCTCCAATTCTCAAAAGTGCAAAGCTGCCTCGGTACCGTTGATTAAGCCTACCGTAATTAGAATAGCAATCCCACTGCACATGCGTGGCTTGGGGCTGGTTCTATCATTTACGAAGTGATAAGTCCAATGGACTTTTATCAGACTCACCCACAAAGCTCTACACAGTGCTGCACCGCCCTACACCTCCTCCCTCATCTCTGTGCACCACCAAATCAGTGCTCTACACAGTGCTGCACAACCCTACATCTCATCCCTCATCTCTGTGCACCACCAAATCAGTGCTCTACACAGTGCTGCACCGCCCTACATCTCCTCCCTCATCTCTGTGCACTACCAAATCAATGCTCTACACAGTGCTGCACCGCCCTACACCTCCTCCCTCATCTCTGTGCACCACCAAATCTGTGCTCTTCACAAGGTTGCATCAGCCTACATCTCATCCCTCAAATCTGTGCACCATCAAATCTTTGCTCTCTACAGTGCTGTACCGCCCTATATCTCCTCCCTCATCTCTGTCTACCACCCTGTGATCTTCACAGTGCTGCACAAGCCCTGCATCTCCTCTCTCAGCTCTGTCTACATCCTAAGCCATGCACTCCACAGTGATGTACGGCCCTGCATCTCATCGATCATTTCTGTATCCCAGCCTTCCTTTGCTCTTCACAGTGCTGCACCACCCTACATCTCCACCTTTACCTCTTTCTACCACCCAACCCATGCGTGGCGCCCCTGAGGCTTCAGTCGCCACAAGGTATTGCATCTCACTTAAGGTGCAGTACTCATCCCGGGTAAGGAAGAGGTTAACCACTGGTGTTCATCACTTACACAACACACTTTAGATGCTTTACCATTGGAACTGGGATAGAGGTGGTCACCATAGCAACGGGACTTTCCCAACCACTAGTGAGTCATCAGGAAGGTGGGGACAGCATGAGGGAAGTGAAGAACACACAGACTTTTACCTCAAAAGAGTCTGAGACGCAGGAGAAGCAAGGTCACTGAGGGGCGTGCTTCAGAGCTCCCTCAGAGCGACCGACCGAGGGGAGTGCTTTAGAGCTCCCTTTGGGGGAGAGAGGAAGAGAGTGCCAGAACATCAGGGACTCACAGAACCATGGCAAACAAGGTAAGTGCTTCAGAGCTCCCTCAGTTAGGACCGGACAGACTGGAAGAAGCAGGGAACAACTGGTTGAGCTGGTGAGATAAAGGAGCAACACGGTAGCCGAGGGATGAGCCTAACAGCCCCTTCGGGACTGGCGTAGTAAGGGTGCAGAGCCATAGGGTGGCATACACTCCACGTTGCACCATCAAAATCTGCCGGGAAGGGGGATTTCATGTCCCATTGCCCACCATAAAGGTCCCGGGGCAGAGTCAGGATTCAAGACCATGGTCGGGCCCACATTTAATTCACGCTACCTGCGGACGGGAACTAAACCCAAGGACACTGGGGTCCCTAAGTAGCTTCACGCCACAGGGATCCAAACTACAGAGTGCAAGGAAGGAAGGTCTCACAGCTTCACAACACCGGTGGTGGCCTCTGAATCCTCCGGAATTGGCTGGGGCACATCATGACGGAAAACAGCACTCCAAGGGTGACGACCTGACAGTGAGTAAAAGAACTTTGTCTGCAGTCATTCCATCATTGCTGTCGCCCCGCGATCCGGCACAAGTTGTCGCTACCCCCACCAACGTCCTCCCTGGGGCCTAGCTCTGCCTGCGGGGAGCTGGACCATCTGAGCTGCATTACCATCCGGCCCAGAGGAGAGCAACATCTCGCAGCGTCGGCTGATTGTTGGCCGCATAACACGGGTGGTACTACAAAGCAAACCCCCATCATGTCCTATATCGGTCACTTTGCACCTTTTATTGACACTGACGGGTCATGGAGCTGAGTCAGGCCATTCACAGCAACTCCAAATACCACTGGCCCAGGGACAAGTAGCCCTGAGGCCCTGTGGGCGCGTCACATGCTCTCCACAATACTGCACCAACCTAGATTCCTCCTTCATGTTTGTTTACCACCCTGTGCTCTTCACAGTGCTGTACCACCCTACATCCACTTCCCCAGACCTGTCTACCATCCTTTCTGAGCTGCACTGCCCTATATCTTATCCCCATCTCTGTCTGCCACCCTGCACTCTACACAGTGCTGCACCACCGAACATCATCTCCCCAATAATTTGTCTACCAGCCTACCTGTGATCTCCACAGTGCTGCACCACCCTACATCTCCGTCTTCTACCCTACCTGTGTTATCCACAGTGCTGCACCACCCTACATCTTCCCCCCATCTCTGTCTACCACCTTACCTGTGCTCTCCACACTGCTGCACCACCCTACATCTCCTACCCATCTCCGTCTTCCACCCTTCCTGTGTTCTCCACAGCACTGCACCACCCTACATCTCCCCACATCTCTGTCTACCACCCTACCTGTGCTCTCCACAGTGCTGCACCTCCCTATATCTCCTTCCTTATCTCTTTCTGACACCCTACCTGAGCTCTATTCTGCTAATTATCCAAGACTATTATCTAAGAGGAATGATATACAAAGACAGACCTCCCAGTCCTGTCTCCAGGGCTTCTCTAATGCTACACCTGTTCTCTGGAATGTACTTCCCCAGACAATCTACTCTTTATGCACTAGTTCTAATATAAATGCCATATAGTTTCTCCTAATCATTGACTATGACAGGCAACAGATGGCAGCACAGATCTGACGGGTTACCAGCTCAAGATAAAAAAAGGTTAAGGATTTTCATTTTATATTTGATCATTTTTTATTGCTTTTTATTACCTCTTTGTGAATTGAAGGTCACAGTGTAGACATTTTCTTCATCGTATGATTGCTCTTGAACACTGACCGTATCTGGCTGTATGGACCATAACTTGTTTAGTGCAGCTTGAATTTGAAGAGCAGTCGCATCGGCTGATAATGGATCTACCAGTAGAAAAAGGGAAAATACTTAATTTTCAGGGTTGAAGTTGCAATGGGTGATAAATATAACACCGCTCTTATGAAAAGTTAATTTGCAGAAAGCAGAATCTATATATATAATTGCCTTATTCTGTCTGTCTGTCTGTCTGTCTGTTTTGCTCCAAAATTGTGTCACCATGACAGTGTCGTTACAGTGACAACTGTCGGATTGGCCGCTAAGCTCGGCCTGGCCCCGCCCCCCCACGGATTGGTCGCTCGCCTCGGCCTGGCCCCGCCCCCCACATGGATTAGCCGCTCGCCCCGGCCCTCCGCACACATCGCCCGCGCCAGCGTACACCGGCTCCCGGTATACATGTGCAGGGAGCCGGCATACGCTGACGCCTCACCCCGCCACACTCGGCCCCGCCCCCGGCGGACATAACCTTGCGATGCTGGGATCGTGACGGAGCCGGTGTACGCTGGTAACCATGATACACATCGCGTAACTATAGGAAGCGCTTCCCTTAGTTACCCGATGTGCTTCATTGTTACCAGCGTACACCGGCTCCCGGTACACATGTGCAGGGAGCCGGCATACGCTGACGCCTCGTCCGCTCAACCCCGCCCCGGCACACGTTGCCACGCTCGCCCCCGCCACATGTTGGCACACTCGGCCCCGCCCCCGGCGGACATAACCTTGTGATGCTGGGATCGTGACGGAGCCGGTGTATGCTGGTAACCATGATACACATCGCGTAACTATAGGAAGCGCTTCCCTTAGTTACCCGATGTGCATCATGG